>NC_056727.1:870813330-871012342 GCF_019279795.1 Protopterus annectens | reverse complement strand
GCATCTGCATCTGTACAGGTAGATCATGCATATCTGACATGTCATATATATATATAGTTTGTTGCTGCATATTAGTAATAAACAGATGTGCATAAGTGGTAGTATCATGGACTTGTACTGTTGATGTACTAAAATGCTGCACCCACCCTGTAGCAATGTCACAGCTGTGGCCATTGTCATCGCATCTCTCACACTCTTATGTAGGTCCCTCTGGTATACCAACAAGGCAGCAGCCTGTAGCTGGTGAGTGTTTATGTTGATGCTTGCCAATACACCAGGCATGTAATGGCTATGGTATATTCCATGCACACATCTAACACACATACCCATAATGCATGCCATACATGTTCACGTATTGTTGCTGTTAAATGCAGTGCATCACAGTAGTGACCATGATGGGTTATTGGAAGGGTATGTCAGACACCTGCAAGATAGCTAACATCCTGTCATTGCGAAATGTGTCCACAGGGATGAACATAATAGTGGGACACATGGCCTACAGTAGGGACATGTGTGAAACATCACCCTTATACAGTGCAACAACAGTGTATATACCAGTATTACAATGGCAACTGTTACAGATCTACACTATGGCATAACATATTACTGTGGTCCACATTATTAGCTGGGATTGGGCTATAATATGTGGTGTTCAATGTATGGGACACTGCAAACTGACACACATGTGTTAGTTCATACTTGTCAAGCATCTGAAAAAAGGCTGAAGGTGGGGAGGGTGTGTCAGCATGACACACCAGTGCACTGCAGCAGAGATACTAAGAATGCTAAGAATGGCTGTATCTGCACACAGTCAGGTTCAGGAACTGTGGCAGACATAACCCTACCCCCACAGCAATAGTGATGGCAGTGTGTGAACACCAAGGGATGTGCACATGAGTAGACCTTGCAGTCATGCAGAGTTGAGGGACATGAGTAGGGTAGACTGAACATACACTGGGAAATGAAGATGGCCCATGCTAGTATACCCCTGCCAGGAATAGTGACTGCTTTAGTACACATAACAATAGATGCAACAAACCATCATGATAAGGGGATGCACAAATATGCACCCACGAAGTGTATGCATCGCGGTCAGCATCTGCACACCTAACACATTTCTTAGACACTGCATGTAAATGTACAGGACATATGTCGCATATCAGGCTCATGTACTGTTAATATATGCAGTGATGTGGTCCCATGGCAGATCAAGGAAGAGTGCGTCATATCAATAAGGGTGTGTACACTCCCCATAGCCATGGTATGGTCTGACAGTTGTCAGTGTAATAGTAATGGATTGGTTATACATGTACCGCTGATGTTGAGATCTGTAAACCAGACATCAGGCATTCACAAATGACATCTGTCCACATATCATACCAGGTATGTGTCGCTGAAAAACATAGGGGCTGTGAGCATTAGAGCAGACATAACTGACACAGTACTACACATTCAGCAATGGGTTGTACACCTGTGAGGTTTGGTGCATGGTACATGGCAGGGTGCAGAACAGATGCACAGCAATACTCTGTACATGGGTGCAGTGTTTTCCAGGGGAAGGGGCATCATCTACTAATACAGCCCATGCATCACACACATGTATAGTATTGCTAGCATGGATTGACTACAGCTGCACTTCATGCTGTTGAGTACCATATGTTATGAATGTTGACAGATAGGTAATGGGAGGACTGTGTGTACTAACTTTGTACAACCTCACCAGTATGTGTGTGTGTGTGTGTGTGTGTGTGTGTGTGTGTGTGTGTGTGTGTGTGTGTGTGTGTGTCTGTGCATGTGTGTGTGTGTGTGTGGGTGGGTAGGGGGTTATTTTGTCTGTAAGTGCAATCTGGTGGAGTGGAGGGGGGTTGATGCATGTAGGATGTGTGTGTGTTTGTGTGGGTGTCCATGTATGCACGTGTGATTGTGGGGTTGTTCATACAGCAGTGCTTTCCTTTGGGATCGTGCAGTACATGGACATGGACTGACAAATGAGACACCAGGCATACTTGTCTGATATGTAATCACAGGACAGCTGATAGTATAATAAGGTCTGTAGCATGGAACATGCATTGGGAGGGAATGTAGACACCAGGTATACCCTTAATATTGCAATCAGCAGAGAGATGAACAGCAGCCCATGTATGCAGTACTACAGATGCATTGGTGACTTACTAGATAATACCAGGGAGTGTATTCATATATTTCAGTTGCCACAGGATAGGGTGATTGAGCAGCAGATCTGGCATGTACTTAGCAATACTTACACATGACACTCTAGTGTGTGACATTATGGAGTAAACATAGTAGCTCCTAACATATAGGGGCCGTGGTCACGATGTCCAGCCATACACAGGGTGAACACTGTATGACAGCAGTGAGGCCACATAAAAACTATTCCACTCAGGTCAAGGAGATAATGGAGTAACAGGTGTTGTGTTGTGATCATTCGTCTAGGCATTTAGAGGAATGATACGTTAATGTGTGGTATTAATGAGTGTATGTCACCAAGTGTGATGCAGGATGGGGAACCTATATGAATAAATGTGGGACTATCTGTAAAATCAGGGATAGGTAGGTATTAAGGTGGAATGTGTGTGTGTGTGTGTGTGTGTGTGTGTGTGTGTGTGTGTGTGTGTGTGTGTGTGTGTGTTTATACTGTTATGCAATGGTGTACAGGTCTTAAAGTGCATTTCCTGGTTTGCCCCACAGGTGGCGAGGTGGGTCAGGGTCCTTCCTGCATGCAATCTGATGTTGGTGTCCATACAGACACCAACGATAATGGTAGTACTGTTGAGGCACAGGTGGGGCTGTCAGGAGCCAAAAATGCACCATCATTTGACATCCCCATCTTAGCAACCCCAACCCAACACACAGTTTTAGTGCCAATACATACCCCATCACCAGTTGCCATAGCAGAGGGACAGTTGGCGGTCGGTGGAAGTGCACAGGAGAGTGTAGTATCCATGCCTACTGTATCTGGTCACAGCAGGCATAGCCAGATGTCTGGCAGGGAATCACATAGGCAGATGTACCAGGGGGCTCGTGGTAGGGCCACTGGTCATCATACCCCTGGCAGAAGCACCACAACTGGTACCACCAGGCACATGTTTCAGACTGTCATGGGCGTGCAGGCATGTATGGAACTGTACACCAGACAGGGCCTGAGGCTGCAGAGGGCTGCTTTCACATCTGCAGATGACAACTTCCATGAACTGTCTGGTGCCCTCCATGCTTATACCAAGGTCATGGATAGACGGTTTGGTGAGATGTTGGGCCTCATTGACTGTGGTTTGTCCGTGCTTGAACATGTGGTGGGAGTGCAGTGACAGCCGCATGGATGTAGACCAGCAACACCAACAGCTGGTGGTCAATGTAGACATGCTAGGACACCTTGGTGCTCCCATACTGGCAATACCAGCTGTCCACACCACACCACACCACAGCAGGCCATGTGCACATGGCCCTGGCCAGTCCCAGGAGGGACCTGGTTCCAGCGAACATCTGTCATCATCAGTGGAGAGTAACACATCGAGGCCTGTACCTGGATGTGCCCATGGAATCCCTGGAAGGCACAGTCCGCGTGTCCATGCCAGAGTCAGTGAACTGCGCACCTTGCCAGGTATGGTCTGCAGCTGTCCAAAAAAACACCTGTATAGGGCAGCCCCATGGCAGAACTGTGTGCATGCATACCCACATACTATACGAACACACCTAGGGCAACCCCATACCTGCACACACCACATCATCATGCCCAGTTCAACTAAGTACACCACTCACCCACACAAATGGTGTCAAATGTATGGCCAACCCTTGGTCTCTGGCAAACCAACAACACACCCTGTACATATGATGATACCTGTGCCACATCCCTGTCATCCATAACATCAATGCAGGGACAGGCTAATATGGTTCTGATGCACACAGTGACTGTACTACAATGTACCAATATACTGCAGTGTAACATGTTGTCAGGAGTAATGTTTAATGCATGCATGTCAGGTAGTGTAGCTGTCCAGCAATGATGCATTATAGCTGTTAGTAACACTGGGTGATTGTGGTCCCATAATGTTATCCATTTGTGTCATAGGTGTACATGTGTCAACAGGAGGATGGTCTGCAGTCATATTCCTCAAAGGGTATGGCACTGTGGTGGCACCATGGATGTGTCATATCTGGGGTAAAGTTGAACACATGTCACAGGTTTGTATAACAGTTATTACCTGTGCCACATGGACAGGTGACACGCTGGGACATGTATAATCAGTAACTTGATGTAGACCCATCCACATACATGCACACTCTTATTTGACAACACTGGTACTAGACCCCTACCTAGGTATGTAGTGCTAATGAACTGTGTGGTTTTCATTGCACACATCACACAGTGTTTAGGGTGAGGTGTGCTCCAGGTTACATGTTACATGCAGAACATCCCTGCACATGTACAGTATGGTAAAGGGGATGTAATGGTTGTATATGGACAATACATAGTGTGACATACACATTAACAGACACATAAGAGGCAGACACACATTTCAGAGACCCGGGCTTATCGGTGCTAACTAACTTGTCCGTGTGTCCAATGTGTTACAGGTAGGCTGCACAAAGCACATGCATAACTGGGCTGGGATGTGGTATCAGTTACCTGTATGGTTGATGGTGGCAGTGGTTACCATAAAGGGGTATATGGGACATATACCGGGTGTACAATTGTATAATGACAGTGTACACAGCACCCACATCCCACAGTGGATATTGTACTCACTGGAACCCATGATGACACTCTGACATACCCACCATCACACATTGCCTATGACTGCGATACAACCCATTGCATACCCCAACAGTGGTACTACAGGGATATGCATGTAATGCACATGCCACAGGCATAGAAGGGTGTTGCATTGTCATGCTTCACCTATGGGCAGCAACAACAATATCCTTAATACAGTGTGGCAGAGCATATTGTAATAGGAGTATGTGGACTCAGAATGCTGTACCCTACAGATATACAGATATGCACACATACACACACTTGCTAGAACTCAATGGGTATCTCATGCCTAATGACCCATTTGTACAACACTGTTGTGCAGGTACTGCAAGGCTCATGTAGCTATTAGGGAGAGGAGCATAACAGGGTACATGTAATGTCCGATACAGCAGCAGCCACATCTGACAATGGCAATGGGTGTTGCAGTGGTTGTGAAAGCCCTCGTGGTATTTCCAACTACAGGTGTACTAATACACAGACACTGCTATCCTCAGTAATGCACACGTACACATGTGTCAGTACTGTGGTGCATTGCTGCAGGTGGTCATAAACGTGTACCTGGCTATTGTCCATGGAGAGATGGGTTGTGTAGAGGATGTGTGCACAGTGATATCATGCCACCTGCCATGTGCCAACAGGCAATCTATCAACAGACACAACTGTGGTGACCCCAGGGTGATAATGACATGCATCAGCCAATTCTCTGGTTGCCTCCGGTAAATGGCCTCTTTGGTGATCCATTTGACATGTATGCAATATGTATTACAACACATTGTTAGTGTGTGTGATGGAGACCTGTACTCAAGCATGTTCTGTTGACTGTGGTAGTGTAGTGAATGTCCCTGTGGCATGTGGTGTGTACAGGGTGTTGTCTCCTATATGTGCCAGCTATAACACAGCTGGGCAGACATGTCAGTCAGGTATAGGCTGCCTGCACATATCCAAGCTGGATACCTGCCATCTGCACATCTGTACAGGGACTGACAGACATCAACTTGGCAAGTAGCTATGCTATGGATATATACATATACATATGTTGATATATGTCAACATGTACATACACATGTATATTCATACATATGTATGTCTACACATCTGTATAGTGCATCATATATATGGCCATTTGTAAATCTCTTTGTGTATACATATATATATATATATATATATATATATATATATATATATACACACATTCCATGTGTACAGATATACCTATGTATGGTGATATATATGTAGTTCAGATATACCTGTTTATGTTGATATATATGCAGATATCCATAACTATATGTGCATATGTATCTATATATCTGTATATGTGTAGACATATATTGCTGTGTATATGTATATATTTGAGTGTTTATATGTATATATATATATATATATATATATATATATATATATATATATATATATATATATATATATATATATATGTGCATATAGCCATATATGTATGTAGATATGTATATGTGTATATATCACTATATATATATATATATATATATATATATATATATATATATATATATATATATATATATAAAATTCCAAAACAAAAAAAAAAAAATTCTAGCACTCAAAGTGGCAAAGTTGAAAATCCAATATCGGATGAAGTAATTCAGACCCAAAATCACTTTAGTAGTACAAAAGTACTTTTAATATAAGATGGAACAAACATTCAGGTAGCTCCATCATGCAGCCATATGGCTCAACTGAAGAAAAACACAGATCGGTGACCGATTTCGCCCCCTGGAGTCATCAGTGTAAAATTACAAGCAAGCATCACACCAGCCCATGTTTTATAGTGAGGAGATTTCTGACAATGACTGTTACATTGAAAAAATAAGTAAAATATATTAACCAAAAAATCAAAAAACAAATAAATATATACATACATATGTATATAAAGTACATAAGCATATACATAATAATATAGAAATTTTAATCTCCATGTTCAATATATTATCATACCTTTAAATAGAAAAAACACTATTAAATGTTAACTTTGAACTATACATAAATAAATACCAAAAAGTGTATAATCTTGCACAACTACATATACCCTTTGATGAGTACGACAAGATAGTTATTAGATATAAACTAAAACTCTGTTAGGAAAGAATAAAAGCAAATGAAGAAGGAAAAAAGGGTATATGTATGTATTTGAGTGTTTATATGCATATATATATATATATCCATATATGTATGTAGATATGTATATGTGTATATATCTATATAGATATAGGGATATATATATATATATATATATATATATATATATATATATATATATATATATATATATAATAAAACTTCAATGTAATAACTAGAAGAAAACAAATAAAATAAAAATAAAAATTCAAATAAAAGTCCAAGAGCCAATAATTAGCACTTTCATCCAGGATGAAAACCCTGGATGAAAGCGCATTATTGGCTCGACTTTATTTGAATTTTTACCCTTTTATTTTATTTGTTTTCTAGTTATTATTACATTGAAGTTTTATTATATATAATCTATTTCTTCAAAATTTAACTGAGTTTTTTGGAATATATATATATATATATATATATATATATATATATATATATATATAAAAATATACATATATGTTTACCATGTGTCCAGAACATGGAGTGTAGTCCTACCACAGCACCAATAGTCCCAACCTCTTAGTGCAAGGGGATGTCATGTATTTATTGGAGGTATATATGCAGACTGTTGCTACTGTAACAGGGGTTGCCCTAACAGACATGTTGTGTGGTGGAGGTCACATCAGCTTTTGACATGTGCACCATTGGCTACTGACAGACATCCAGAGAACATCATAGTACCGTACCAATGCCAGCACAGTAATGATCCTGTGGACTACAGCAGAGATATGACCAATATATGTGGACAGTCTAGCACTCTGTGGTCAGTCCAGAGGTGTACACAAATCCCCTTCATGCGAGACGTGGACCATGCCTCACAATGTGGATGTTAATAGCCATGTACATGGGTATATCATGTAAATCCTGGACTCATGTTCCCACACAATTTATACATTGACACATGCCAGTCTGTCCTGACACATATTACCTGGTGGTGCAGAGGTCACATGGCCGCATATTACCCAGTAGTTAGTGACATACATCTTTACAGAATCCGACTGCTTTGTCAGAAATACACAGCAGTTATGGTGGCCTGGCAGCAGTATGTCTTGCAAATAACTGGACAAAACAGCACACTGGCTAATTACACTAGGTTGCTAGGCATGTCACACAGCACTGTGCAAACTACAGGCAGACTGGCACAACACTGAATTACATTTTGTATGGGGGAATACACATGTACCTGCAATTATATCAGGCTCTACACGCATGCCACAGCACAGAGTTTCAGACACCTGTGAGAAAGTGCATACTCACAACCAATGTGAACACTGTCACAGCCACATATGGTACATAAACTTAATATGACAATATATGGACTGTCTGATAAACACCATCCTCATATGTGCCACTCCCACACTAACCCTACATACACTGGTTCATGACACAGTGTGGTCTGATGCCTGTCTGTGGTATGGGATATGTGTGTGTCTGGCACTACAGACATGTGAGCCAATAGGGTACCATACACTGTAGCAACATGTAACATCAGATAGAACAGGACCAAGAACAATGGCATCTACCACGGTCTGTGCACAGCCCAAAGTACATATGTGCAATACACATACTGTTGACAATCACCATAAGTACAGACCCAAGTACTGTACACACAACAGCGGAATGCCCAAGTTATGTCCCCAGAAACAACCCATACTATATATAACATGTCTAGCAGTCTGATATCTGACTGGCTTGTTATCAGGTATGATGTCAATAAGTAATGGTATACAGAACATATGCACCTCTTACTGCATGACATATTCACAAAGGTTGACAGATTTGTGGCTCGAGCTACAAACACTGGCCCAATATTGATATGTTGCTGTGATAACCTCATACATTTACTGTCGTACCAGGGTTTGTTGTGACATATGTCCTATGAGGGATATGAAGTCAATAACTCTCATAGCTGTCACCATGTAATGATTGCAATCCTCTCGCTATGCTTCTGCAGTTCTCAGATAGGTGTTCTGGGAGTAACACAAGAAACAAAAGGCCCCACACACTGCCCAGTCTGCAGATAACCCTACAGATGGGAGTTTCATCAAAAACATAATACTGTCATGACAGGTATTAAATCATGTAGACCAGCCATATCCACACACACCCTGTTAAACTGACATTATCCAAAAGCAGAAGAGCAACACTTACATTCTGTAGTCATGTCTGGCACATCCCCCTCCTGTCTGTTGGCCTGTTTCCACAGTGTATGTTGTTAGAGGTAAATCCCAGTACCATCTGTGATGCTATTTGCCAAGTACCAAATGTAGGTCCTGCTCACAGTGAATGAAAAGGTCCGACAGAAACATGATGTTCCTAGATATTGGACTGTGTTTCCATGCAATTGGCTATGGGAATGTTACCACAGCTGTTCCACATGCAATCAGCTAGAGGGGGACTGCAATTTGTGCAGAGGCCATCAGCTGATCATGAGCATCACTTTCAAAATGCAAGCTACTGCCTAAGCAAAGCAGGTGTACCTCTCCACATCCACTAGAGAGGGAGTGAAAGAGACAGACACAGACATAGTAAGTCAGGGAGGGGGTGGGAGAGTAAAACCTAAGCATGTTGTGTCACACACTTACCAGTATAGGGTTTCAAACCCATGACTGACTATGTATTGCTTTCATATGTCTGATGGTGAGTGACATCTGCAACAGTGATATAGTAGTGATAAGGTAGGTGTAGTACATGTGCCTGTCCACATGAACAGGTGTCAATGTCAACACAGCCACACTCTCTCAGGGACTCACACACATTGACACACTTGGCAGGGTCAGGAATAGGCTTCCTAACTAGCTAGTTTGCCACAGTACAGTAATGCACAGGTATCACAAGCACCTCAGGGTTATCTGGATGTTATATGGGCAAAGCGTATGGGAAGGTGTCTGACATCAGACAGCATGCTTCAGTAGGTCAATGGGAGTTGTAGTGAGTGTGAATGTGGTCGAATGCATCATACTCCACAGGCATAGTAGGGTGTTGCATTATCATGCTTCCCCTGTGGGCAGCAAAAACACTATCCTTACTACTGTGTGGCAGAGCATATTGTAATAGGAGTATGTGGACTCAGAATGCTGTACCTCACAGATATACAGATATGCACACATACACACACATGCAAGAACTCAATGGGTATCTCATGCCTAATGACCCATTTGTTCAACAGTGTTGTGCAGGTACTGCAAGGCTCATGTAGCTATTCGGGAGAGGAGCATAACAGGGTACATGTAATGTCCGATACAGCAGCAGCCACATCTGACTATAGCAATGGGTGTTGCAGTGGTTGTGAAAGCCCTCATGGTATTCCCAACTACAGGTGTACTAACACACAGACACTGCTATACTCAGTAATGCACACGTACACATGTGTCAGTACTGTGGTGCATCGCTGCAGGTGGTCATAGGTGTGTACCTGACTATTGTCCATGGAGAGATGGGTAGTGTAGAGGATGTGTGCACGGTGATATCATGCCACCTGCCATGTGCCAGCAGGCAATCTATTAACTGACACCACTGTGGTGACCCCCAGGGTGACAGTGACATGCATCAGCCAATTCTCTGGTTGCCTCCAGTAAATGGCCTCTTTGGTGATCCAGTTGACATGTATGCAACATGTATTACAACACATCGTTAGTGTCTGTGATGGAGACCTGTACCCAAGCAAGTTCTGTTGACTGTGGTAGTGTAGTGAATGTACCTGTGGCATGTGGTGTGTACAGGGTGTTGTCTCCTATATGTGCCAGCTATAACACAGCTGGGCAGACATGTCAGTGTCAGTCGGGCATAGGTTGCCTGTATATATCCAAGCTGGATACCTGCCATCTGCACATCTGTACAGGGACTGACAGACATCAGCTTGGCAAGTAGCTATGCAGTAGGATGAATGTGTCGACAGATAGACATTTGACAACAATATGTATGCCATTACTACTTGTTGGAAGGCCTCACTGACATGTGCTGTACAGATGGTAGTCCACAGTTGCATTCCATGTCAGATCATTATCCAGTAGGGGGATATATACTGTGACACAGCTTACACACCAGGAACATGACAGTGAGGTGTCAGAGTCCAGCTATGCCTGCAGGTGTGCTTGTTGTCAGTACTACATTTAGAACTCTACTCTTGCCTGGGAAAGCACTGTCAAAAGTTACATTTAGAACTCTACTCTTGCCTGGGAAAGCACTGTCAACAGTAGTACTGCCATGTTACACTGCATGCCAGTGTGACAGCACATAACCTGGTTTACTACCCTTGTATGTAACACATTCACATGGATAACAGTGCTGTACAGGTCTTATATACTGGTGTGTCTGAGACATGACACTCACACCCCTTGCTACTGTAAGGACAGCACATAGATGCATGCATTGTATATGGCATTACATACACTTATTACAGATGTCATTACCCTGCTATGTTATCAGACTCTGATGTGAGCACTGGTTACTAGGGCTGATCCATGCTTAGCAGGTGTCAGCATAGTTGCAATATAACAGCTAAGCAGATTTGCGCACTGGTAAGCGAAGCATACATGGTGTAAGCGCCCATACATTTATCCTTAGCTTAGCACCACTTAGCTTAGCACAAACCTATGCAAACATGCTTAAAGCTGCTCAAAACTGCCTAAACCACTGTGTATCCAGCAGCCCTTGCTCTGCCCAGCAACAAAATAAACAGCCCTTGCAGGTATTGAACCTAGAACCCTGTACACTACAGTCACAACAGTTAACCACTATGCCATGACAGCTGTGAAGACAGTTGTTTTTCCAATATATCTGTCACTACACATATTGAATAGTATTGAACAATTGCTTTAACTTCCACAATTGTGTAGTAATTCTTATTGATATTACTGTTGCATCACATAGGTTGTTATATCTAAATGTGCACATATCAGATACAAACGGTGAGATACATCTGGGAAGGTATACACAACCTTGATGTTTACACATGACAGGAATATGGATATATACATATACATATGTTGATATATATTGACATGTACATACACATGTATATTCATACATATGTATGTCTACACATCTGTATAGTACATCATATATATGTCCATTTGTAAATCTCTTTGTATATATACATATATATATATATATATATATATATATATATATATATGCACATGCCATGTGAACAGATATACCTATGTATGTTAATATATATGTAGATATCTATATCTATATGTGCATATATATCTATTCGGATATACCTGTTTATGTTGATATATATGTAGATATCCATAACTATATGTGCATATGTATCTATATATCTGTATATGTGTAGACATATATTGATGTGTATATGTATATATTTGAGTGTTTATATATATATATATATATATATATATATATATATATATATATATATACATATATGTACATATATCCATATATGTATGTAGATATGCATATGTGTATATATCAATATATATATATATATATATATATATATATATATATATATATATATATATATATAAAATTCCAAAACAAAAAAATAAAAAATTCCAGCACTCAAAGTGGCAAAGCTGAAAATCAAATATCAGATGAAGTAATTCAGACCCAAAAGCATTTTAGTAGTACAAAAGTATTTTTAATATAAAACGGAACAAACATGGTAGCTCCATCATGCAGCCATTCGGCTCAACTGAAGAAAAACACAGATCGGTGACCGATTTCGCCCCCTGGCGTCATCAGTGTAAAATTACAAGCAAGCATCACACCAGCCCATGTTTTATAGTGAGGAGATTTCTGACAATGACAGTTACATTGAAAAAATAAGTAAAATATATTAAACAAAAAATCAAAAAACAAATAAATATATACATACATACGTATATAAAGTTTATAAGCATATACATAATACTATAGAAATTTTAATCTCCATGTTCAATATATTATCATACTTTTAAAAAGAAAAAACACTATTAAATGTTAACTTTGAACTATACATGAATAAATACCAAAAAGTGTATAATCTTTAACTACATATACCCTTTGATGAGTACGACAAGATAGTTATTAGATATAAACTGAAAATTTGTTAGGAAAGAATAAAAGCAAATGAAGAAGGAAAATGGTATATGTATATATTTGAGTGTATATATATATATATATATATATATATATATATATATATATAGATCCATATATGTATGTAGATATGTATATATGTATATAACTATATAGATATATGTATATATATATATATATATATATATATATATATATATATATATATATATATATAAATATAATAAAACTTCAATGTAATAACTAGAAGAAAACAAATAAAATAAAAATAAAAATTCAAATAAAAGTCCAAGAGCCAATAATTAGCACTTTCATCCAGGATAATAAACCTGGATGAAAGCACTAATTTTTGTCTCTCTGACTTTTATTTGAATTTTTATTTTATTTTATTTGTTTTCTTCTAGTTATTACATTGAAGTTTTATTATATATAATCTATTTCTTCAATATTTAACTGAGTTTTTTGGAATATATATATATATATATATATATATATATATATATATATATATATATATATATATATATATATATATATATATATATATATATATATATATAGATATATATATCTAAACATATACATATATGTTTACCATGCGTCCAGAACATGGAGTGTAGTCCTACCTAAGCACCAATAGTCCCAACCTCTTAGTGCAAGGGGATGTCATGTATTTATTGCAGGTATATATGCAGACTGTTGCTACTATAACAGGAGTTTCCCTAACAGACATGTTGTGTGGTAAAGGTCACATCTGCTTTTGACATGTGCACCATTGGCTAATGACAGACATCCAGAGTACATCAGGGTACAGTACCAATGCTAGCACAGTAATGATGCTGTGGACTACAGCAGAGATATGACCAATATTTGTGGACAGTCTGGCACTCTGTGGTCAGTCCAGAGGTGTACACAAATCCCCATCATGTGAGACGTGGACCATGCCTCACAATGTGGATGTTAATAGCCATGTACATGGGTATATCATGTAAATACTGGACTCATGTTCCCACACACTTTATGCATTGACACATGCCAGTCTGTCCTGACACATATTACCTGGTGATGCAGAGGTCACATGAACACATATTACCCAGTAGTTAGTGACAAACATCATTACAGAATCCGACTGCTTTGTCAGAAATACACAGTAGTTATGGTGGCCTGGCAGCAGTATGTCTTGCAAATAACTGGACAAAAAAGCACACTGGCTAATTACACTAGGCTTCTAGGCATGTCACACAGCACTGTGCAAACTACAGGCAGACTGGCACAACAATGGATTACATTTTGTATGGGGGAATACACATGTACCTACAATTATATCAGACTCTACACGCATGCCACAGCACAGAGTTTCAGACACCTGTGAGAAAGTGCATACTCACAACCAATGTGAAAACAGTCACAGCTACATATGGTACATAAGCTTAATATGACAATATATGGACTGTCTGATAAGCACCATCCTCATATGTGCCACTCCCACACTAACCCTACATACACTGGTTCATGACACAGTGTGGTCTGATGCCTGTCTGTGGTATGGGATATGTGTGTGTCTGGCACTACAGACATGTGAGCCAATAGGGTACCATACACTGTAGCAACATGTAACATCAGATAGAACAGGACCAAGAACAATGGCCTCTACCACAGTCTGTGCACAGCCCAAAGTACATATATATATATATATATACATATGCACATCCCATGTGAACAGATATACCAATGTATGTTAATATTTATGTAGATATCTATATCTATATGTGCATACATATCTATTCAGATATACCTGTTTATGTTGATATATATGTAGATATCCATAACTATATGTGCATATGTATCTATATATCTGTATATGTGTAGACATATATTGATGTGTATATGTATATATTTGAGTGTTTATATATATATATATATATATATATATATATATATATATATATATATATATATATATATATAGATATATGTACATATATCCATATATGTATGTAGATATGTATATGTGTATATATCAATACAGAGATATATATATATATATATATATATATATATATATATATTTATATATATATAAAATTCCAAAACAAAAAAACAAAAAATTCCAGCACTCAAAGTGGCAAAGCTGAAAATCCAATATCAGATGAAGTAATTCAGACCCAAAAGCACTTTAGTAGTACAAAAGTACTTTTAATATAAGACGGAACAAACATGGTAGCTCCATCATGCAGCCATTCGGCTCAACTGAAGAAAAACACAGATCGGTGACCGATTTTGCCCCCTGGCGTCATCAGTGTAAAATTACAAGCAAGCATCACACCAGCCCATGTTTTATAGTGAGGAGATTTCTGACAATGACAGTTACATTGAAAAAATAAGTAAAATATATTAAACAAAAAATCAAAAAACAAATAAATATATACATACATATGTATATAAAGTTTATAAGCATATACATAATACTATAGAAATTTTAATCTCCATGTTCAATATATTATCATACTTTTAAAAAGAAAAAAACACTATTAAATGTAAACTTTGAACTATACATGAATAAATACCAAAAAGTGTATAGTCTTCTACAACTACATATACCCTTTGATGAGTACGACAAGATAGTTATTAGATATAAACAGAAAATCTGTTAGGAAAGAATAAAAGCAAATGAAGAAGGAAAAATTGTATATGTATATATTTGAGTGTATATATATATATATATATATATATATATATATACATATATATATATATATATATATATATATATATATATATATATATATATATATCCATATATGCATGTAGATATGTATATGTGTATATATCTACATAGATATATGGATATATATATATATATATATATATATATATATATATATATATATATATATATATATATAAAACTTCAATGTAATAACTAGAAAACAAATAAAATAAAAATAAAAATTCAAATAAAAGTCCAAGAGCCAATAATTAGCACTTTCATCCAGGATGATAAACCTGGATGAAAGCGCTAATTTTTGGCTCTCTGACTTTTATTTGAATTTTTATTTCTATTTTATTTGTTTTCTTCTAGTTATTACATTGAAGTTTTATTATATATAATCTATTTCTTCAATATTTAACTGAGTTTTTTGGAATATATATATATATATATATATATATATATATATATATATAAACATATACATATATGTTTACCATGCGTCCAGAACATGGAGTGTAGTCCTACCTCAGCAGCAATAGTCCCAACCTTTGAGTTCAAGGGGATGTCATGTAGTTATTGCAGGTATATATGCAGACTGTTGCTACTGTAACAGGAGTTTCCCTAACAGACATGTTGTGTGGTGGAGGTCACATCTGCTTTTGACATGTGCACCATTGGCTACTGACAGACATCCAGAGTACATCAGAGTACAGTACCAATGCTAGCACAGTAATGATCCTGTGGACTACAGCAGATATATGACCAATATATGTGGACAGTCTGGCACTCTGAGGTCAGTCCAGAGGTGTACACAAATCCCCTTCATGTGAGACGTGGACCATGCCTCACAATGTGGATGTTAATAGCCATGTACATGGGTATATCATGTAAATACTGGACTTATGTTCCCACACACTTTATGCATTGACTCATGCCAGTCTGTCCTGACACATATTACCTGGTGATGCAGAGGTCACATGGCCACATACTACCCAGTAGTTAGTGACATACATCTTTACATAATCCGACTGCTTTGTCAGAAATACACAGCAGTTATGGTGGCCTGGCAGCAGTATGTCTTGCAAATAACTGGACAAAACAGCACACTGGCTAATTACACTAGGCTACTAGGCATGTCACACAGCACTGTGCAAACTACAGGCAAACTGGCACAACACTGGATTACATTTTGTTTGGGGGAATACACATGTACCTGCAATTATATCAGGCTCTACACGCATGCCACAGCACAGAGTTTCAGACACCTGTGAGAAAGTGCATACTCACAACCAATGTGAAAACAGTCACAGCCACATATGGTACATAAGCTTAATATGACAATATATGGACTGTCTGATAAACACCATCCTCATATGTGCCACTCCCACACTAACCCTACATACACTGGTTCATGACACAGTGTGGTCTGATGCCTGTCTGTGGTATGGGATATGTGTGTGTCTGGCACTACAGACATGTGAGCCAATAGGGTACCATACACTGTAGCAACATGTAACATCAGATAGAACAGGACCAAGAACAATGGCCTCTACCACAGTCTGTGCACAGCCCAAAGTACATATGTGCAATACACATACTGTTGACAATCACCATAAGTACACAAACCCCAGTACTGTACACACAACTGCAGAATGTCCAAGTTATGTCCCCAGAAACAACCCATACTATATATAACATGTCTAGCAGTCTGATATCTAACTGGCTTGTTATCAGGTATGATGTCAATAAATAATGGTGTACAGAACATATGCACCTCTTACTGCATGACATATTCACAAAGGTTGACAGAGTTGTGGCTGAAGCTACAAACACTGGCCCAATATTGATATGTTGCTGTGATAACCTCATACATTTACTGTTGTACTAGGGTTTGTTGTGACGTATGTCCTATGAGGGATATGAAGTCAATAACTCTCATAGCTGTCACCATGTAATGACTGCAATCCTCTCACTATGCTTCTGCAGTTCTCAGATAGGTGTTCTGTGAGTAACACAAGAAACAAGAGGTCCCACACACTGCCCAGTCTGCAGATAACCCTACAGATGGGAGTTTTGTCAAACACATAATACTGTCATGACAGGTATTAAATCATGTAGACCAGCCATATCCACACACACCCTGTTAAACTGACATTACTCCAAATGCAGAAGAGCAACACTTACATTCTGTAGTCATGTCTGGCACATCCCCCTCCTGTCTGTTGGCCTGTTTCCACAGTGTATGTTGTTAGAGGTAAATCCCAATACCATCTGTGATGCTGTTTGCCAAACACCGAATGTAGGTCCTGCTCACAGTGAATGAAAAGGTCTGACAGCAACATGATGTTCCTAGATATTGGACGGTGTTTCCACGCAATTGGCTATGGGAATGTTACCACAGCTGTTCCACATGCAATCAGCTAGAGGGGGACTGCAATTTGTGCAGAGGCCATCAGCTGATCATGAGCATCGCTTACAAAACACAAGCTACTGCCTAAGCAAAGCAGGTGTACCTCTCCTCATCCACTAGAGAGGGCATGAAAGAAACAGACACAGACATAGTAAGTCGGGGAAGGGGTGGGAGAGTAAAACTTAAGCACGTTGTGTCACATACCTACCAGTACAGGGTTTCAAACCCATGACTGACTATGTATTGCTTTCATATGTCTGATGGTGAGTGACATCTGCAACAGGGATATAATAGTGATAAGGTAGGTGTAGTACATGTGCCTGTCCACATGAACAGGTGTCAATGTCAACACAGCCACACTCTCTCAGGGACTCACACACATTGACACACTTGGCAGGGTCAGGAATAGGCTTCCTAACTAGCTAGTTTACCACAGTACAGTAATGTGCAGGTATCACAAGCACCACAGGGTTATCTGGATGTTATATGGGCAAAGGGTATGTGAAGGTGTCTGACATCAGACAGCATGCTTCAGTAGGTCAATGGGAGGTGTAGTGAGTGTGAATGTGGTTGAATGCATCATACTCCACACACACAAAGTGTGCCAGTACTGACATGCATGGGTGCATTGCTTCATGGGTATGTAGTGGTTGACTGCGCCAGAAAGGTATACAAGGCTAGGTGAAGGGTATACCTTGGCATGACAATGGTCTGCAGTGTGGCTCAGGGGTGTAGTGTCTGGATTGGCCCACACAGGTGGGTATTGTATTCACTATCCAGTTACCTGGGTTACTATTGCGTGTGGCCAGTGCTGTGCAATGCTTGCCATGTATGTGTTCTATAGTCCATGACTTGAACAGTGTCTGGGATGTGCACACATCTCACATGCATGTTCATTGACATGGATCTGTACCTGGGGTGTCTGGTCCATGTTGTGTATACAGATTGTTATCATTAGATATGCCAGTCCTGGCCTCATGTGGTGGGAACTTGTAATGGACGCCAGGTTGACCCTGCACCTACATTGATAGCATGATACAGGTATTCCCTGGTGTCAGTGGCATCTGTCCATACAGGGCATGTGTTTAAGGCATGGTATGTCTTTTGTGGGTCACAGTTGATGGTACCACAGTTGTTGCAGGCATCCAGTGGGGAACATAGTGAAGGTGCACTGTCTGCAATTATGTGCCTATTGTAGTGATGGGACAGGGTGCCATGCCCTCTGTAGTCCATTGAAATCACACCATGGTTACTATCTGTGGGCAATATGCAGGGTACTACTAACATAGTAGCTGTTACCTAGGCAAGTGTTTTTGTCTATGAGATATGGGTTGAGAGTGTTCTCTGAGTAATACAAGGGTTGCTTACCTTCTTTGCAGGCCTTGATGTCACATGTAGGGGTATGGATTGGCATCCCAGCCTCTCGGCTATTTGACATCTGTTATCCTTGTAAGGTGGACATTGTGACATATAATAGGTCCACCATATAAGAAATTTGCAAAACCCACTCCAGAATGAGTCCAGTTGTTACACGCTCACAATCACCTCCACACACAATACGCATGACAAATACAGATACACACAGTTGCCATGTCTGAGATTAGAACTCCTACCTAACTAGTTTATCACAGTACTGCATTATGCAGTTATAGGACATGCCACAGAGATGACTGGGCTATTTTTCCCCAAAGGCGTATTTCACTGGGAATTACATCAGCAGGCTTGCCAAAGAGGGACAATGGAGGTTGTAGTGACTATGAATGGCCTCAAAAGCATTGTTCCCTACACAGACACACACACAAACATCCACATTTGCCATGTCTGGGAATAGAACACCTACGAACTACTACAGCACAATACAGCCTTACGTTGTTATAGGTCACACCACAGACATTATTAGACTACTCCTTTCTCAAAGGTGTATTTCACTGGGAACGACATCAGCAGGCTTGCCAAAGAAGGACAATGGAGGTTGTAGTGACTCTGAATGGCCTCAAAAGCATTGCTCCCTACACAGACAAACAATCACACTTGCCATGCCTGGGAATAGAACCCTTACCAAACTACTATATCACATTAGATCATTATGCTGTTATATGACACACCATAGAGATCACTGGATTACTTCTTCCCCAAATGTGTATTTCACTGGGAATGACATCAGCAGGCTTGCCAAATAAGGGCAATGGAGGTTGTAGTGACTGTGAATGGCCTCAAAAGCATTGCTTCCTACACAGGCAGACAAACACACACCCTAACATCCACACTTGTCATGTCTGGGAATAGAACCCCTACCAAACTGCTATATCACTCTACAACATGATGCTGTTATAGGATGCATCACAGAGATTACTGGACTACTTCTTCCCCAAAGGTGTATTTCACTGGGAATAACATCAGCAAGCCTGCCAAAGAAGGGCAATGGAGGTTGTTGTGACTGTGAATGGCCTCAAAAGCATTGCTCTGTACACAGACAAACACGCACATTTACACTTGACAAGTCTGGAAATAGAACTCCTACCTAACTAGTTTATCATATTACAGCATTACACAGTTATAGGACACACTACAGATATTATTGGGTTACTACCACTGAGTGTGACTAGCCTAAAAATCTTTGTTCCTTACACAGACAAACACATAAGTGCCATGTCCAGGATTAGAACTCCTACCTAACTAATTTATCACATGACAGCATTACGCAGTTATAGGATGCGCCATAGAAATTACTGGGCTATTTCTTCCCCAAAGGTGTATTTCACAGTGAATGACATCAGCAGGCTTGCCAAGGTAGGACATTTGAATTGTAGTGGGTGTGACTAGCCTAAAAAGCATTTCTCCCTACACAGACAAACACACACACACATTTGCCATGTCTGTGATTAGAAATCCTACCTAACTAGTTTATCACATTACAGCATTACACAGTTGTAGGATGCACCACAGAGATTACTGGGCTACTCTTTCTCCAAACATGCATTTCAAAGT
This sequence comes from Protopterus annectens, assembly GCF_019279795.1. NCBI lineage: Eukaryota > Metazoa > Chordata > Ceratodontiformes > Protopteridae > Protopterus > Protopterus annectens. The sequence goes on along the minus strand of NC_056727.1, from coordinate 870,991,255 downwards.
GAATGACATCAGCAGGCTTGCCTAAGTAGGGCATTTGAATTGTAATGAGTGTGACTAGCCTAAAAAGCATTGCTCCCTACACAGACACACACAGTTGCCACATCTGGGATTATAACTCCTACCTAACTAGTACATCACGTTACAGCATTACACAGTGTTGTGACGCACCACAGAGATTACTGGCTTATCACTTCCCCAAAGATGTATTTCACAGTCACTGACATCAGCAGGCTTGCCATAGTAGGGCTATGGGAGGGCAGTGTGTGTGCATGGGCCATAACCCATTCAGCTAGAGCTAGACACACCACACTCAGGTACACACAGGTTTATATTCTGCAAGTACATGCATACAACTGCTAGATGACTGCTGCCCTGTACAGTCATGTTGCACAGATAGCACTAGCACCACAGAGTCTATAATGCTGAGGGATACCAGTGGCTAATTTCTATGGTGAGTGACATTTACACATCATGTGGTTGTAGCCATTTGGCTGTGTGCTCTGTGGGACAGGCCTCATGATGAAATGCTCTTTGTCACTGTCACGCTCTTCCACACATCTATGTATGTGCACATTTGGCATATTATAGTGTGTTGTCCTTGAATATATGTGTGTATTCCTATCCAATGTGTGTGCAAAGCATGACTGGTGCATACTGAGGAGTGTATGCACTAACATCTGTAACTGTCAGATATGTATGGTCCACTGTTGTTGCCAGATATGTGCTTCATTTCTTTGTGTGTGTGAGCATGCCCAGTATGACCTTTCAGTATGTTGTTGTCTGACATTGCCTTCATTTCTCTAAGTGTGGGAGCATGCCCAGTATGCCCATCTGTATTGCATGTGTGAATCCATTCCAGGTAGATTGTACTCCAGTGCAGACTTTTGTGATCTACACCTACAGCTAGCAAACTGTTTCTGCAGGATATCTGCAGATCAGTTGGCAATATGATGTCAAACTGGGCAAGGGATAGTGGGTACTGTAGGTAATTGTGTCTGTGCTGCTTCTGCTACATGGTACTGGTGTTAGCAGAGATAAGCAGACATGTGTAGTGTTATACACTGTGATATTTTATGTTCTCAAGTACTGTCAGGTAGACATTTTTGCTCGCAGTGATGTCCTGGGGAGCATGGTGAATGCAGCCATGTCCAGTATTGTGGTCAAACGCCTACATATTCCTGCAAACTAATGCCATTCTGGAGAGGGGACTGCAGACACTTGCTGCTGGGTCTGTGTAACTGGTTCAGCACCTTGGTACAGTGGTGACAGAGGATCCTGTACTTGTACATCTATTGACGTGACAGTATGGTCTTATTTTGCCGTGGCAATACCTCACAGCTGTACAGATTCACACAGGTTACCCAGAGGCAGGGGTCATAAGTCAGGACATTACCCCTATTGTGGTGTATGGGCAGGTTTGTAGCCACCCATTTTTGTGTTTGCAGCGAGGGATAGTTTGTGCACATGGCTGTGTTTTGGACTTTGCACATTCCATGCTGGCCTCTATTATTCTATCCTCTTCCATACATTATGCAAACATTCTTTGATAGTTTCCCTATAGTTATCACCTAATCACAGCAGTGTATTGGTGTTGGTCCACAGTTCATGCAGTGGGACATGGTGGACATGTTACTGTGGTTTGTCCACATGGCCTTGCATATGGGTTCTGTGAACTCTGTTATGTTGTTATTTGGGAGTCCATGACATAACATAAATTTGCAGTAGTAGTGAGATGCAGGGCTTTGGCAGAGGACTGTAGGCCATTTGGTAGTGATGCATGCCAGCTGTAGCAGGCCATTGCATTCTGTCAGTTCTACAGTACCAGACTGCCATACAGTATATTACCCTGGGGTGACAGGGTTGGTGTACTTGGTGTTCATGCCAATACTTTTTATCAGTATTGATCAGGTGGTGTAGATGCTGGCAAGGTGCTGCTTACAGCTAGGGACACACCTACATGGGACACCCACACTGCATGCTGAATAATTTTGCTATTGCCATACACATTTTGGGGTCATATTGTACTACTTGCATCTGACTCACAAATATGCATGGGGCATTCCACTTATGCTGGCTTGTGCAGGGACATCAGCTGTTTCCCAGTACATCGTTCCTATGACCTTTGTCATCTGTGAGTGTTTGGCCAGATGACATCGGTATTCTCTACTGCAAGCCCAGATAATGTGATGCACACCTGTATATCCAAGGGTGCGTCCATTTCATGGTTATACATTATACACTGTCTGTCTGGGGTACTTTCCTCTGTGTACTATTTGTATATCTGGCCCAACAGTCATGCCATGTCCATCTTTCAGATGGTGTCACATATTACCACCATACATTTACAATGGCTTACTGCTAGAATGTGTTATACTGGGGAGCATTGTGTTTGGCACTGCAGTTGTGAGGACTTGGCCTGTCATCGGCATTACTGGGCAATGGCCACCAGGTCAGTCCTCACCATGCATACATACTGACCACTCTCACACAGTATGAAGCACACACCTAGCACACACATACCTGCATATTGTACAAATGCTACAATCTATCCTGCTACCTTGGCCACCTCAGGTCATCTGTGCTCCACTGGTATTATACCTACACATACATGTTACTACATTTCTACATCAGATTGGAGGGGGGCACACCTGACTGTTACTACATTTCTACATAGGATGGGGGGGCACACCTGACTGTTTCTACACTTCTACATAGGACTGGGTGGGTGGCACACCTGACTGTTTCTATATTTGTACATAGGATTGGAGGGGGGCACACCTGACTGTTACAACATGTCTACATCAGATTGGGGGGCACACCAGACTGTTACTATATTTCTACATAGGATTGCGGGCACACCTGACTGTTACTACATTTCTACATAGGATTGGGGGGCACATCTGACTGTTACTATATTTTTACATAGGATTGGGGGGCACACCTGACTGTTACTACATTTCTACATAGGATTGGGGGCACACCTGACACTTGTACACATTTGCTATGACTGTACTGGTATGTCAGGTACTCCATTTCATTCTGTATTGTAACCTATCATGCTGACTAGAGGCATATCAGTGTACTACAGGTTTTAGGTTTGATTGACCTACATATCAGTTTCTGAATTCTTACCCTTCAGAACTAACATCCCACTGCCTGACCTGATGTAGTCTGTCTGTGTAGGCCTGGGGGAGGTGGAGGTTACCCATAACCATCATTCAGAGGCCTTAGCACAGCCTTTGTTTGTGTTTGTCTACATCTGTCCTGCTGGCTGAGACTTGTTGGGTATGTGAACCTCCCTGACTGGCATGTGTGTGTCTTATGGACACACATGTGGCCCATCACATTTCCTGCAGTGAGTTTTGTCACCATGTGTAGTACTGGCTACTGTGGTGACACCAGTATTTGTTACAGATCTCAAGCTGCCACTATAGGTGTCTACTATCTTGTGGCATCCCATTCAGCCACCCAATTCACTTGCATGCTCACATCCATACCATAGATATAAGTAACAACACATACTACTCCATTCGGCAATTAGTAAGAAGAGTGACTTACCTTGTGGGTGTGCCAGTATTGAGGATGGTGCTGGAGGGCTGCCTATGTCAGATGCACATAGTACACTCCCTATACATGGTTGAGAACAGGTAGTGTCATGTTTGGCATCCTTTTTACTGTATGTACAAGTCAGAGAGAGGTGTCATTCCCTTGGTCCCTCCTATGTCAGTGTATGTGTATATGGATTGCCTCTTTGCCAAAACCAGGGCATACTGAGTATGCCTCCTTCTGCCTACTGGGGCAGGCTCAGGTTGTTCCTCCTCTGAGTCACTCTGTGCCTGTGCAGGCCTTGGCAATGGTGGGGTGCTGTGTGGCCCTGCCCCATGCTGTCACTGCTGCAGCTGTTTCCACAGGATCATATTGTGTAGCATGGCACATATGATGACAATTTGAGTACATGTAGCTGGTGAGTACTGCAAGGCTCCATCGGATGTGTCCAGGCACCGGAACTGTGACTTGAGCATCCCAAACACATGCTCTATTATAATTCTGGTCTGTGCATGTGCCTCATTATGGAGTTCTTGTTCATGTGTGTGTACATTTCTGATGGGTGTCATCAGCCACGGCTCCAGTGCATAACCAGCATCCCCCACTAGGCGACTGTAAGGGATGTCCCCATTGGCAAATCTCTGGTACAGCTGCGTCAGATGCCAGATGTGGAAATCATGATAGCTTCCAGGGCAGCCAGCACACACATTCATTATAATGCCCTGGGCATTGCACATGACCTGGCAGTTGATGGAGGGGAGGCTCTTGCAGTTGATGTAGACCCTACCCACTCACCAGGTGGTACTATGATGCATATGTGCATGCATTCTATAACACCCACTATCTCAGGGTATTCGGCTATTTGGTGGAAGAGACACATATTGCTGGCCAACGGCTCATGGGTGTTGAGGAAATATACGTGCTCACTGGCATGTGCTGACATGGCATCCAGGAATTGGTGGAGTACCCCGGATGCTGATGCCTGTGAGATCCCCATGATATCCCCAGCTGGCCTTTGGAAGGTACCTGTAGCTAGTATTCTTAGGTCTACACATACCTTGGTATCCACTGGAATGGGTTCCCCTCTGTTAGTTCTGTGTGTCAGATGTGTAGGAGGTCCCTGTCCACCCTATAGCACTCCACTATCTCCAGCTCATGTAGCCCCTGGTAGGTTACCCTGGGTCTGTACATTCTTCTCAATCTCCTCACTGTGGGTTGTTCAACAGCTTTCTCATCCTCATCATCCTCAGCCTCTTCCACATGTTGATGTATGATAGCTACTGCAGCCCCTATCATTTTGTTGTTTTTGTTTATTAAAATTTCCCCGCTTGTATACACCAGTGGTGTAGATTATGTGGGAAAAACCAGAGGGAAAGGTGTTTGCATAGTTTATAGTAGTGTCCTGGGCTGGACTGGTCTGCTGCCTCTATAATTGGCTGATTGTGATACATTTCACCTGCCAGCTATGCTAGATCTCCTTGATTACCTTCCCATTTATCCCTTCCCATTGCCTTCCCGTTGTATCCCAGGGGTGCGCCGCACAAACACAGTGCTCAAATGTGCACAGAGCGGCTATTTTCTGGTTTACTTTTTTTTCCTTTAAAACATGGCGCGAGGTGCGCACACTCGTTTAAGCAATGTAAAGAGTGCTAGGCAGCCTGAGATACACCCCCTTGCTTAGCTCTGCTAAGCTAAGGGCAAACCTGAGCCACAGGGCTCCAATCCGCTTACAGTATGCCTGACACCCCCACCCTATGATGTTAGCTAACTCCTAGACTTGCACCAAGCTATTCCTGCACTTACACTGTTGGGTGCTGACTAGCACTGAGGGGAAATCTGGGATTCAGTATCATTCCCCTCATTTGCATAGGATTGCCTGCTGATGCATAGTTACAGGTCCCACACTGAGCCTCGCCCCTTAGCAACAAGTATTCACAGGCCAAGTTGTCTTCTTCCTGCCATTGAGTATAATGGCAAAATAGTGATTTTGGTTAGAATGCTTATTTCAGGTTATTTTTTTTTTTTCACCCGATCCCATTTGTGAGCCACTGCCCTACACTTAAACAGCTGAAATCGGATAAAAAAAATAAAAGTTATTTATTTATTTTTGTTAACTGTTTTCCATGCCAATGGCCATATATTTACATACACCCTTTATTTGGAGCTGTCATGGCTCTCATGGCTCTGTTTTGTAGTTTGCAGAAATGTACTTGGTTTCTAACCGAGTATATTTCTGCAGATTACACTAGTCCTGCACGGCCGGCTGCCACCTTCCTGGTTCACAAATTCACTGCATTTGCATGGCTTTCACCTGCAAATGGGGTAATTTGCATACTGGAGCTGTGTCCTTGCATGAGTAGTGCAGGAGCGCTCATACACGTCCCTGCAGCTTATTCTTGGATCTCACGGTGGACATACTGCCTGCTGGAGCTCCTGCACTGTTCCTTCACACCATGCAGGGCTTGCTGAATCTGGGGGTAAGTGTTTTCTGTGATGTCAGAACTTTTCTACTGGATTATTTTAAACATTTCTCTGTGATCTCTAAACTCTTGACTGGCACTGTGTAGTAAGAAGTATTGTCTTGTGTTTTTATTATTTATTATTAAATATTTTGAAACCTTTCAACAGTGGCTGTTTTGTGTGGAAATAATTTAAGCTCTAAGAGTACATTGCATGTATATAGTGATACTGTACCAAGTCATTCCAAATAAGCTTTGCTGTTCAGTCAGTTACCATTTGGATAATAATATTGCACAGTAATAATTGGACACCATTTAATAAGGGCATTTGAGTATCTGGCAAATATTAGTGGGTGGTGGCAGCTGGTACTAATGTATAGTCTGGGCAGAAAGGGGGCACAGCTGGAGAATCTGTGCCAGCCTTCCCCAGAAGTATCTTTGTGGTTCTATATATCTCTTATCTCAAAGTGTGTGTGTGTCAGCCACTTGGGCAGGGACACGAAGCACTGGTTGGACAGAGAGGGTGCTGGAGGTTTTAGCTTGCCCACTAGACTGAGATCTGTACCCTATAGCTGTGCCAGTGGGGAGTCTGATTAGAGACATGGAGTGAAAGGGAAAAAACAGCCCCAGACTGACTGTGATCTCTGTGTGCTCTTAAGGGAAATTGTACTTTACTGTGTGTGTATTTATTATCCTTTCCCTATATGGACGCTCCTCACTGGTGTTAAGTGGTGAGGATTGAGGCTCCTTGATTGCTGGGCCAGTACACGGGTGTTACAAAACCCACCATTATCTTGCTTCAGTCTTAACCTGCTTGCTCCCTGTTGGGAACACTTTATTGTGGAGAGCTTAACAAAATAATGATGATGACAAACCTAAGAGTAACACACAAGAAAGATGGTCAGAAATGTCCCATAATCAGAAATGTTTTCTGCCTCTGTCTGCACCTCTCCTTCTCTTTATCCCCTTCTGTGTTATACATCTGTGTCCCCAGTATTTGCATTTAACAGCAATAGGAGCTGGTAGTAAGTGACAGTTCACATCTCATAGCAAAATCATGTGAGTTTTTGCCTTAGACCACACTACTACAGTTAATTCCGTGCAGATCTGCTTAAGTCCACTGCATTATAACAAAACAGACATAAAGGAAATAAATGTGATACAACTACTCTTACAAAACTGTATGGCTGCTGGATGTCATGTGCACCCTAAGGGCTGTTACACTTTATATAACTGTGATAAAGGCTGATACCTAAATTTTCCCTCTCTTCAGTGTGTTGCCAGTGTCCCTTAAAATGTCTGATTTTAATGAGATAAAGTATAAGTTCAAATGTGGTGAGCTGAGATAATAATTTTTTCCATATTATTGGTATGTGTGGAACTGTGTGCTACATATGTTATGATCCGACCACTGTATTCCTTATGTCCACATTATGTGTCCACTCTTGTACCTATTTTTGATCCATATTTGCAATGCTTTATTCCACAGACCAATACATCTAAAGTGTACAGATTATCAAAGGATGTCCATCTTTCTGCATCTTAATTTGTTTTGTATTCATCACAATATATGTAAATGTCTGGCAAATCATTGAGGGTTGAGGTCATTATGTAATGCCATACATTTGATTTTCAGACTTTATATAGGTCAGAAAATGCATTATCCTAGCAAAATTGAAAGTTTATGAGTAGTAATTACAAATTGTTTCTAACTTTGGCTTTTCTCAGCCATTGTCTTTTGCCTTTATATGTAAAGAGCCTGACAGAATAATCATGCTGACAACCCTAAGAGTAACACAACGCAATCATGTGCAGAAACATCCCGTAAAATTTAATAGTATGGCTCTATCTTTTTCTCTAAATGTCTCCCTATTCCCACCCCTTCTGTGTTGTCAGTCTTTCTCCCTAACATTTATACAATATCTGGCATCCAGTAGCACCTGTAACTTATGGGAAATAGAAGTACACTGCTTATGACATACACTTGTGAGTTTTTGCCATCAACACTGTTAGTCTGATGCCACTTGCACTACTCTGCTTGGCCTCACTGTGCTATGAAAAGACAGGCTAATAGCAGTATAAGGAAACAGTTATTATCATCTCTTGAATAGGCTGCAGAGTAGAATGTACATCATATGGGATGCTCCAGTTGTTAATAATGTTATGAAACATTCTGCCCACAAACTTCCTTGTTTCATAGCATTTCCATTGTCAAGTTTTCCAACAGCATTCACATGCTTGGTCCCTTATAAGTTACATCCTCATTCGCAATCTGCTGATAGCTGCCAAGAAATTACTGATGGACATTAGGTACAATCCAGCCTTAATGTGGTAACAAGCATAGCACACATTTGGACAATATTGCTGTTATACATATAAGGTGATAGGATCAATGCTGTTCATAGGTGTGTACTAGGCTAATGACCACAAGTGCCTTTTAAAGCCTAGCCATGTATTCCAAATCTCTGACAAGTTCTGGTACCCTTAAAAAAGTGTAATCAGAGGCTTGCAATGTGAAACATTTACAGGCTGTCTGTGTCCATTAGAGACATAGGTGCCAAACCAAGGATACATTTCCTGTTTCCCATTCAATTGTCCAAGTTACACTTAAATTGGGTTAGGAAGGATCTCTGCTTCACATGGATGGGGAGCCTGTTCCAGAGAAGATGTAGTCACTGGGATACATACCTGTCTCTCCAGCAGGTCCTATTTATATCACAGGCAATGTTTAAGTCTTTAGAATGGGTAATTCTGGTGCTGTTTGTTTTGCAGATATGCAGGAGATTCATCAGAGTGTGGTCTGACAATGCCCTGTATGCCAGGCATAGATCTCTTCTTAACAGTCTGTAGGTGACAGAATACAGGGATAGGGCCTTGCGTTGGTCTACATAGCACATGTTACTTATGCTCTGTATTCTTTTAGTGAAGAATCTTTCTGGATGTTCCAGTTGTTGGGTATGCTTGGTTAGGTATATACAAAATGCATTGTACTCAATGATTGGTCTGATGAATGCTGAATAGAATGAAACAATGACTTCTTTGGACCTAGATGCCATACCTTTGTTTATAAGTTGTACAACATAGAATGATTTTCTCACTACCATAGAAAATCATTCTGTTTTGTGCAGCTTGTATAAACCATCCATCTTCTGAAGTATATTAATTATGACTCATACATGACTGTTATAGTTATTGACTTTATTACTCAGTCATGTCATATAAACACACACAATTGCATAACAACAATTGCAACATGCTTCAAATACATGGACAGTCACCAGATATGAGGTCTGTGTAGCTATACAGCTGTATCATCCATATAATGATTAATGTAATGCAAGTGCCATGAGAAATGTGTAAATCGTGAAAGTTAAAATAACACATCTCTGTTCTATACTAGATCAGAATAAGACCTATTTCTGTACTGATACTCCTTATTTGCATGAAGGTTGGCATGCAGCACCATACAGTGCACCTAATTCCTTTTCTAAGTTCAGCCCCTGAATATAATTGCACATGCACTCTGCCATCAATTGCGCAAATGAGCTTGTCAGCTGTCTGCTTCAGAGAAATAAAAAAAAATAATGCAAGTGAATTTTATAACTTCTGTATATGTTAATGGAAAGTTGTGCTCAGGATATATGGATGTTAGTGTGCTGTTGACTGGAAGCATCATTCAATAACACTATGCACTCCAACACTAAAACTGGGAAATGGTGTACAATGGTGTGGACCCTTTTTACACAGATTTTATGACTGTTAGGAACAGTGCAGTGTCATATTTTTGACTTGTCTGTTTATAGCTTGGCTTCTCAGTGTCTATTCATGAGCACATATAATTGAAAATGATACCACAAATGACTGTTTGCTCATGAATGCCTGGCTGTCAATCGACTGTTTTGCAAGTGTGATTGCCAACAAAACACAATAATGTGACACTGGTGCAAGTCACTTACACTAATCCAATGCACATGATGACAGAAGAGATAACTTATATGGGTATTGTGTAATTACTTCTGATCATCTCATGGCTGTTACTTGTATCTGTCAAGACACATGACTTTTCACCCAAATTATGATGCACAATAGCTTCTCTGCAACTGATGTGGTAAACCTTACAAATGTCCATTTTCACACATTTAAAGCCAGACTTCTCCTATAGTACTTGCAGCTAATATTGTGTTCTCTAGACAGTGTGAATAGATAGGTAGATGCTCAAATACAGCACTGATTGAGTTGCATGAGTGTGTGCTTGTGTGTGTGTCTGTACTGCTACTTAGGATGTCATTGACCCATACATCGGATGTGTCCCCTCCCACTCAGGAGAAATCTTTAAACTGGGAGAAGACTCCCCATCACTTTATCTCACTTTTAACACAAGCATCTTTCCTGCAATGCGCTGGTGAAGTCATTCTTTCAAAAGTGCACTGGCTCACAGTAGAAGTCAGACATCTCCTGTAGCACATGCAGTTGATGCTGTGCTCTCTAGATTATGTCACTAGACAGATAGGTGGTTCATATCCAACAACACTGAAGCTGCTTGTATGTGGCTCAAGCATTTGTTATGTATGGCTTTATCAACAGATGTGCTGTGTCCACTTCCACTCAGGAGAAACATTTAAATTAAGAGAGAACTCCCTCATCACCTTATCTCACCCACTTTTAGCATAAACGTCTTCTCTGCAACAGATGGATGAGGTCATCCTTTCAAAAGTCCATTCTCTCCCTTTAGAAACCAGACTTCTACTGTGGAACATGTGTTTGAAACTGTGCTACATGGATTGTGTAAGTAGATAGGTAGGTGGTTCAAATTCACCAGTGTTTAAATAGTGTGACTGTGTGCACTGTCATGTACAATTCATCTCCTCTATCAATTTCTAGCATCCCCACTCAAATCACAGTTTTCAAGGCTGTAGTTGAAAACTGCCTCAAGTTGCCCTGATAGGTCATACTTAAGATTGTTAAAGAGGCAACTTGAGATATTGTTGGGACTCATAGAAGCAATGTTCTTGGCTTTAGCAAGTGTTGCCAGTATCTGGTCCCTGCTAATAGTTGAGGGAAATATGCTGGAGGGGATTTCACCTGGAGGAGCTAGGTGAGAGTTGGGGTTAAAGTTTGGACTGAATTTATCACCCAGTAGATTTGCTTTGTCACCCTAATTGGTAAATGTATTATCCTTCACCATCAGTACAGCAAACTTCTGCGTGCTACCTTTGAGGTTCCAGATATAGCTGGAGAAGGCCTTGTGATTGTCATTAGCCTGCAATGATATCCTCACCTCATAGTTGGTCTTGTTGGACTGAATTAAAGATCATAGTTTTTTGGTTAGTTGTATAATAGAGCACTTGTCTTTAAGAGGAGTTGCTCTTTCTGATTTTGGCCATGAAGTACTTTTCTATTATTGTATATCCTGTTTAGGTGAGGATTCCACCAACTGAATTTGTTTTTGCTTCTGGTAGGTACAACAGCCTCTATGCAGCCATGTTTGTATAGGGACTCTGTGAATAATTTTGCATAGATAGCTGTGGTCTCATGGTTAGTGGGAGCCTTGAATTTTGACAAACTGTCACTTAATAGGATGTAGTTTGCCTTAGAATAGTTTCTAACTATTACTGGTTTACTTGAGTTTTCTGGGTTAATTTTTACTTGGAAGGAGACAGCTTTACAATCTGACTTCACTAGTGAAGCCATGATACAGGAGGGTTCAATGTTATCTGATGTTGGTGAGTACCAAATCCAATATGTTTGACCCCCTGGTTGGAGAGTGAGCTATCTTTTCCAGGGTGCTTGTTTTAATAAAGTCTAGGAAGTGTTCTGTCTGTGAGTTTCCAGTGTATAGAGTGGTAGATAAAGGCACCCATGAATAGGGTGTAGTAGATTTATGTAAGAGGCATTAGACTCCAGGGGCATAGATGGTGACCTGTAGCTAGCCATGATATGGTGATGTCTATGATGCCTTGCACATGCATGAGTCCCATACTATCATTCTGTTTAACAAACCTAGAGGTTTGCTTGTTGCTAACATAGATCATTACAGCTTCACCTTTGGCCCCACTCTGTGCTCTTTGTGACCTAAATGTGTGGAAGGCACTGCTGCCTTGCACTGCCAGAGTACTTTCTATGGCTTTAAGCCATATGTCATTTATGGTACAGATGTCTACATTCTCCAGGCAGATGGGGTCTTGAAGTGTGTGGAGATTTTTGTTTAGGCTCCTTTGTCAGCATTTCTCATTTTATCTGTGTACAAGGCTCAGTAAAAGTGAACAGGATTACTTTATTACATCAACATAAATAATTTATGTCAGGAATGCTCTTTGTGCACTAATCACTTTTATTATCTGAGTACATGTTCCCCGATGGGCTTTCGTTGCTTCTTGCTTGTGCACTAATGCCTTTATCTGACTACAGTTTCCATGTTTACCTTCCCCTGCATGTTAATTATTTCCTTAAAGTCAGTCCTGCCTTGTATTATGCTGTCCATGTGTGCTAGTTCACTAGGTTTACATGCAGATAACACCTTCTGTTCATATTGTGTGTTTGAGCCACCGTGCACCTCTTTATGGCCACTAACATATGTGTTGACCACAAATATAGATACTGCTGAAAGTGTAGGCTTCATTAGCAGCTAGCATATTCAATGAGCACTGCTTCTAAATGCACTAATATGCACAAATCATATAGGCTTAGTGCAAAGTGTACATGACTGTTGATGAATTCCTAAGACAGTGTTTTTCATTTTTACATGTTGAAATGAGATTTGAGAGACAAACAGCATATTTCACTGGCTGTAGCTGCATGAATATAAGCCATGTTGGTATCACAATTATTGCTGGCGAACAAATTCAGTGCAAATAGGGTATGACTACAAAGAACAGGCTGATGAAAATAGTGGAGAGCACTTATATGAGTTGCTTTTAGGAAACATGAAATGGTGTGGAAAGCTTTCTCCTCTGTAAAACTAATTGAGGAAAGTGACTGAATAAATATGTAATTCACAGAGATCCATAAGTATGCTTAAATATCAGTTAAATGACATCATGGTTAAGTACTACTATAGAGTGAAACCTGACCTAAGCAATGCTCTTGAGGTGAATATCTTGGCTTCCGTGTCACAAGCACATAATAAGCAAGTTATGATCGGAGATGCCACCATAATCCTCTATATTGTTTTCAATTCACTATATGTTGAAAAGAGACTTGAGGGACAAATAATAGTTTTAACTTACAGAGGATGTTGACAACAAGCACTGCACATAGCTAATTAGAGAAAATATCTGCACAAATATGGTGCTTTTCATTTGCTGTATGTTGAAGAGAGGCTTGAAAGAAAAAATAGTTGATTTCATTAACTAAAGCTGCATGATGACATCATTTAAGGAGGTGGAAATAATAATGGTGATCATCAGGATAATTTTATGGATAGCATATTATTGCATTGTTATATGGAGATGGATATCGTTTAACATTTTTATGGTACAGTTCATTAGGAAGGGAGGGAGGGCATGTTACTTCACCTTCTGCACTGTAAGACTACAGTTATATATCTAGTAAGGTCATCATATAGAATTATTTTTCGAGGAAAGAGTTTAAAGAAGGGATATACATTTAGATGGTTATTTGTGGGACTGTCCTAATTTAACTTTTGCAGTTTCATGTGGCTGACTATATAAAGAAAAAGTGGACCTTTATATTTTAGTAAGAGAGTATATTCAATAGAAGGTATTGGGGGTGAAGGAAGTCTCTTCTGTCCTTTATACTGTATCTTGATTTCTACAATATATGGCTATAACTTCCATATAGCTGGAAATTGTGAAGTTTTAGAATGCTCCATATGGATAGACATATTTTATTTGATTATATGGCTGATGAAGATAATTCAATTGATTATTTTGTAGTTATGTATAGTCAAGAATGACTCCACTAAATAAACTGCTAGTATTTGTTCCACTGTTAAGTTAACAGTAAAGTTTGACTGCTAGTGTTGGAAAGGGTTAACTTACAAAGTTAGGCCTAAATCTATTCTTGAGTTTTATGCAAATTAAATGGGTTGTTTTCACTCTCACTCATGTGTAGGTATTCCATGGACTGTTGAAGTGGCTGAATGGAATCTGGTTAAATGATTGGTTGTTATGGTGTGAGAGTTGCATATATTTTAATATTAATTTAGAACCATTGATTACATGAATTGTATTTCTTTTACTTCATATTTACAAAGCTGGGAAGTGTTAGATAGATACAATGCTGCACTATGTCTGATACATATTGACTCATTGAAAATTAATCAATTACAATAGCCAATGGAGTCATGTATTGATCATTTGGTAAGGTGACTTAATTGGTAGTCAAAAAGAAACAGTCAAATGCTCTTGGATGGCTGGTTCATTATTATAAGTAGGACAGGGTGAACAATGACACCATGTTTGGAAAATGCGATTGAAATATGACACTTTTTGGGAGATAGATTAAGTTCCTCCTATTTGCGATAAAACTAGAATCTAATATATGATAGCTGAGGATACCATATGCAATTTTGTTTCATGAAATAAAATCTATAATCTAAGACTTGTCATTGATATGAAATTTATTGTACAGAATGATAATTTAAAGGTGATCATATGCTGGCCTGAGAATATGGCAGACTACTGAGATGATGTTAACTGATTATTTAAAATAAAATTTGGTTGGTACCGATGATTATTTTGTTATGTTTAATAAATGAGAAGTCTTAATCTGACAATAACTGAGAGACTGATATGGTTTAGTGAATAATGGAAGAGAAAGATGTTTCTAGTTTATTTCTTAATTTATTTGACTTTTACTATGGTTGAGTTCTGATCTCAGTGGGTGAATTCCTGTCACAGCCTAGAAGATGTCTAAGGATAAAAGGCCAGTGAATGGTTTACCTATAAGCAGGGTAAATGTATGATTTTTTTAAAGGTAAGGAGACTGTGTAATATACTGGTGATATAACTTTATTTATACTATATGGATTAGTGAATGAACTAATTATGGCCTTTGTTACTGGTGGAGGGGATAGCCATGGTGAGAACACCATTTGATATGCTGTTGAAAATTTAAGGAATATGTAGCAATAAAGCAACAATTAACATAGCTCCCTTCCAGTCTTACCTACACACTAAAAGAGTTAGTTATTTTGTTATTTCTAAAACATTTTGTTAAACATAGGAACAAACTTCCTGTTTTAGATGAGTTTAAAAATTTTTAGTTTTAAAAAGTGCTTGAAAATTACATAATTAAAATAGAAATAAGTCTGAGATTATCAATTCACACTGAAGGAATAGTAAAAGATATGAACCATTTCATAAAATTATGAAATCGTGAAATTATGTCGTCAACTATATCTGTCCCTAATCCCTGCCCTGACACCAATGAAGACATAACTTAAGCCATTGCAACTAGTTTTTTGCAATTGCAAACTTGAAAACTGTACTATAAATAACCATGCAGGCAATAATTATTGATAAAATTAAATAAATACGAACAGTTACATGGCAGTATAAGAAATGCCCACTAAACCAGATACTGCAAGCAGTATTGCAACATACCTCTCAATGTAATTTAACCAGATCTTAGTCTTTGGAGCAACATGCCATCACTGTCTATGACTTATTTATTTATTTACATTTGTTGACTGGGCTAGTCTATCTGGATATATGTCCATTTTCAGTAGAGGCCCAGGGAGAAAAGCTCCAACCAGTAGCAGAGACAAGTTTACAATATACAGTAAAAGTTACATCTATTTAAAAACACATTGTTTAATTTGAGGATGAGATACTTATAAAAAAAGAATTCCAAAAAATATAACATCGTGTTTTTTTATTTTTTTTTATAAAGCAGTGGAGAAGAGAAGAGTTGAGAGAGTAGAAAAGAGGTTTAGAGGTCAAAGAGGGTTATATAAGGGAGAGAGCAGTGAGTTATCAGATGATGGTTAAAGTTAATTCTTATCGGGTGGGAGTAGATGCAAGAAAGGAAAGAACAATAGGAACCTGGTTCTGGTGTAATTCTTGTATATTGTGTCTAATCAATCAGGGTTGGAGCAGGGACAAAGCCAGCGATTCTTTAGATATTCTTTAAGATGCTTTTTATATAGTTGAGTGGAAGCAAGAGAGGAAAGTTCACTAGGGAGTTGATTCCAGCTTTTTCCCACTGTGTTGGTGAAGAGTGAGTCCCTGCTTTGTTGTTAGATTTGACAGAAGAAACTAGAAATGTGTTAGCTGAGCGAAGTGTAGGGAGATTTTTGTAGGGGGTGATTAGATTAGTAAGGATTGGGGTATTATTAGGGTGATAGAGTTTTTTTTGGGTGATAACAAGTTGCTGATAGAGTAATTTGTTATCCAGTTGTAGCCATCCCAGTTGTTTGAGGTTGTGACAGTGGTGTGTTCTATAGGGGGAACTGGTAGCAAATCTAGCTATATTATTATAACAGGTGGAAAGTTTAGTAATGTTATTTCTAGACAGATTAGTATAAATTGCAGAAGCATAGAACAGGGTAGAGGATAGGTGGGTCTGAGCAATAGTAATTCTTGCTGGGGGGATAAGGAAGGGTTTGAGTCTGTAGAGGGAGCCTAGTTTTTTTGTTGACAGTTTTTATTGTTGAGTTAATATGGTCATCAAAGCTAAGGGTGTTGTCAATTGTAACACCCAGTAAACGGGTTGTGGTGTCAGGGACTATATTTGTGCCATTGTTAGAAGTTATTATGAAATTTGGTAGAGGTGACTTAAGAGTAGGAGCAAAGAGTAGCAGTTTTGTTTTTTTAGGGTTCAGAAGGAGGCAGTGTTGCATGAACCAATTTTCAACACTGTTTAATACTGTTTGGGTCTGGAATTGGAGAGAGTTTATGGACTTGGCAGAGCAAATTAATGTTCAGTCATCAGCATATTGAATGCAAGTGGCTTGAGGAATTTTGGTATGTAGATTGTTAATAAATAATGAAAAGAGAAGAGGACCTAAAATGGAGCCTTGAGGTACTCCAATGTTCACAGGGAGGGAAGAAGAAAGGGTATTATTCCAAAGGACTGCCTGCTGTCTGTTTTCAAGATAGGATTTAAACCATAGTAGAGATTGTGAGTCAAGTGATTGGGCATTTAGGATTTCAGTGAGTAAGTTGTGGTTCACCATGTCGAAGGCCTTTGAAAGGTCAATAAATAGAGCAGAAGAGAAAGTATTGTTGTTACGATTTTTGTTTATAGAGTCAGTAAAGGATAGTAGAGCGGTAGTTGTGCTATGGAATGGTCTAAAGCCATGTTGACAGTTGGCAAGTATGTTATTATGGATAAGGTGGTCAAGTAGTTGTCTGTGTATGCATTTTTCCATTATTTTGGCAATTGGTGAGAGTAAGGCTATAGGTCTAAAATTTGAGAGCTCAGTAGATGTACCACCTTTGTGTAGGGGGATGATGTGGGATATTTTCCATATGGAAGGGATTTTACTTTCTGAGATTGTTATGTTTATAAGGATGAAGATGGGGTAGGCAATGGCTTTAGCTGCTATTTGCAGGTATTCTGCTGGAAGGCAGTCAGCAGAAGGGGTGCAGAGGTTAAGTTTTTGGAGGAGTTTGGAAATTTGGGATGTATGTTGGGATTAGGTAGTAAAATAAATGAAAGAGGAACAGAAGAGAGTTTCCTGAAAACAGCAAACCCCCTCTTACTCCTCCCAACAAACACACAAACAGCAAACTAACTCAAACTTCAAGAAGAAAAGATGAAAATGTATTTATTTAATTTATTTAACATTCGTTAACGGGAAAGTCCGACTTGGAACAAAGCCAATTTTTAGGGCAGACCCAGGGAGAAACACTCTAGACACATGCCTTTGTAACGTGGGTAGAAACTGGAGCACCCAGAGAAAACTCACATGAATGCAAGGAGGACATGATGACTCCACACAGAAGGCACTCCAGCCAAGAATCAATCAAACTGGAGAACCTCTTGCTGTGAGGTGACAGTGCTACTGCTGCACCACTGTCTCATCCAAAAAGGGCGCACATGCACCAGATGCCCATGTCTAAAAGATCAGAGCACACCCAACCCAGCCTATAAATAACCTCTCCCACCCACTCCACCCTAACATCACTCTCTATCCACCCCTCTGACTTCCTATCTACTTCCTTTTCCCTTTTCTGCCTTATGTACCAACACACTCATAATAACCTATCCCATTATCTAATACTGGATGGAGGGCAACCAAGCAGGTGTATACAGAGAAATAAGTCTACCCGGCAAACCTTATTTTATTAGGGCCTAATTTGAAGTATGCAAGCTTGCCTGACCAGTGACCCACTGCTGACCACATGTTCTCACCATGGTATCTGATAACTAAACTTCAGTTACACAAAGAGTCCACTTAAAAGGATTTCTGAAGGGAGGCTGATCATCCCTCCTGTCAGAGGTAGAGACTTTGTTTTATACCCTGATCTGGATATTTATATACTGCCTCAGAGACTGCACAAGCAGAAAAACTGAATATGTTTATTTCCTTTCCTTTCCTTTCCGTTGAGTTAATATGTCCTTGGTGGCTGAGACTGGAAGTTACAGTGCAAATGCCCCACATAAGGGTTGAGGACAAAAGTGCTCCCTGATTAAAAAGATGTACTGCAAGATAATTTTTTATATACTGTGGTTGGCTACTGGGAAGCCATAAGATGCTCCCCGGTAGAACAGATATAATATATTTAGCTTCATTAAGCCAAAGTAAATGATTTTAATATGACAGTATATGGCAGCCTTTCTTGACAATTGCTATGACAAATAGATCTTATAACTGGTAACTAATATTATTTTGATACGGTTCTTTCAATAATGCTCTTATTCATTTTTTTCAGGAATAGTGCTATGGCAGTCTATTCTGGTCTCCTTCAGAGGATCCCTATGATTTCACAGTGCCAAAAATTATTCTATTTGCATAATTATTACATTAACATATGCATAAATCATATATTAATCTTGTATATAAATAGAAATTGTATTTTGTATTTTTCTACAATTCTTGTATTATAGATGGAGCTTTTATCCCCAGGCCTCCACTGAAAATGGATTTCACAGCCCAGTCATAGTTACACGGTAAACAAATGTCAGTCAATAAATAAATAAATCTGTATTTTAATGTTCAAGTAGGAGTTGATAAGTGGCAGTGCTTAACTTGCTTCATGTGCTTATAACTTATTTAAGTGTTATAGCATTGTCTTTTCTCAGTCCTAGCAAATAGTGTATCCTCCTAACAAAGCCGATGTGTTTCACATTCTTACATTCTTTGAACTGTTACACTGTCTTATCTTCTTCCTTTTTTAACAACTCCGTTCCTTAAGGTAAAGTACAGTGATTGCATTACCCCATTAGAAGATGAGCAACTGAAGAACCATACTCTAGTGATGAAGTATGATACATCATTGAGGCCTTATATAACTTGTTTTCATATTCTCTGGTTTTATTACAAAATCATTTTTGCAATTATTTTCTTGCTTGCTTGCCTACTTGTTTGTCTGTTTCTTTCTTTGTTAGCTAACATAAAAAATGAACAAGCACAGGAACATGTCTAGTTCCAACCTCGCACCACGAGTGTTAAGGAAAAAATAAAAAACAGAGAAACTAGTGGTCTTAAAACATTTTTGATGAGCTCAGTTACAATAATTTTCAAAAATCATGAAACCCAGTTAGTGTTCCAAAGCAACAAGCCTTTATTCATCACAGGCAAGCAATCCCCAGTAACACAAAAAATTCAGAATATATGTATTGTTTAATTTTGTACCAGCCTATTCATGGCAAACAATATAAACAGGGCCATAAAAGTGCATTATAGAACCACAAGTACCCACTCCACACATTACTACTGATTAGATCAAATTAATTCTAGTTAAGGAAAACACTACCTACATATTTGCAACCCAAATTACAAGATCAAGTATTAAGAAAAGCATAACATATACATAAAAAGAGTTTTAACTAAAATCGCTTTGGGATAACTAATGCAGTAAAGCCTTCATCAGGTCTTTGACAAGCAAAAACTAAATTCAAGAAAAACATATAGCTATCTAACCATAAACATAATCAACTAGAACACTAATTGATAGCTCAGAAGAAATGTCAGTGCTTTGCAAAAAAAAAAAAAAAAAAAAAACTGCCATGATAGTTTTCATTTTACAACCCCCACAACATGTTTATTCAAAGAAAGCTAGTAGAAAAACACATGCAAAAATGCAGAAAACAATGGATGAAGTAAACTAGTATATATAAAAGTGTGCATGTGTGTGCATGAATGAGTGCAAGTGTCCACCAGTATGGTGAATGAGGAAATTATACCAATACTACATGGTAATAGTGGCAATAAATCTAATCACAGCAGAATTGAGGTTAAAGTAACTAAACACACACACATATATATATATATATATATATATATATATATATATATATATATATATATATATATATATATATATATATATATATATATATATATAT
Source organism: Protopterus annectens (assembly GCF_019279795.1). NCBI lineage: Eukaryota > Metazoa > Chordata > Ceratodontiformes > Protopteridae > Protopterus > Protopterus annectens. The sequence goes on along the minus strand of NC_056727.1, from coordinate 870,970,772 downwards.
ATATAGATATATATATATATATATATATATATATATATATATATATATATATTTATACACATTCTACACATCATTTTTATTATTATTTATTATATTTTTGGTACATAAAAATATTCCTCAAAAATTCCATTAAAAAGATTACAGATCGTGTAGCAGCTTGTGTAAATTCAACACACTCTTAATGGAAGTAGTTAAGTCCTGATTTTCTGAATGCATTCTATTTCAACTGCCAGCATAGTTATTTTTTCTCCAACACACCATTGATGTCTCCATCCATCTCCACAAAGTGCAGAATGATAAATTTAAAACCAAAATGTCTGGCATGTTCTAATAAGTTTTTGGATAAGACATTCCTCTGGCATTTACATCTGATGTCAGAAATAATGACCTGAAGTCCTCCTTTTCAGTTTATTCATAGTCTTATCCACATAAAATGCAGGGCAGTCATTGCACATGGCCCTATATACAACTTTTTCAGTATTACAGTTACCACCTGACTGAAGAGTTCACCATCTTTTTAAGATACAGACACTCACGAGTTGTACTCCATCAACTATTCACAGAAAGTGCAGTTAGGTGGCCCACAGATTTTAGTGCTCATGTCATCCTGCTGTTCCTTATTTTCTTTTCCACATAGCTACGTATGCGTCTGCTCTTTTTATATACAAAAGTAGGGTGATCTCCTAAAACCCTTACAAGCTGCTGATTGTCAGTGAGGATGGCCCAGTTCTCCTTAATAATTACTTTAATTGCAGTGAAATCTCAGGTGTAAGTTAGAATGCAGCTGTCCTTACCTTTCTCTTCTTTTGGGTTAGGGTGCCCTAGTTGTATAAGTCTACTAAAAGGCCTATTCCACATAGGGTCATTGTTAGCTTTAGAATCTCTAATGGGATCCAGGATCATATGTAACATGTTTTGATTCATATCCTCTGGTTAAGAAATCATTTTCAAGATCATTCACATTTTTGAGAAAAGGGGCCAAATGTGTGGTAATGCATGCTAATTTGTAGCCTTGTGCTTTTATTACATTGTGCTTGTTTTTTACTGGATGCACACCATATCTGTGAAGCAAGGAGTTCACTCTTGTTGATTTCCTGTATAAGTTGCTAATGAATTTTTCTCTGTTTTTCTCAATACTGATGGTGATTTCAAGGAACTGCACTGACTCCAAGCTGATGGAAGTAGTAAATTTCAGGAAGGAGGTGGAGTTATTGATGTAATGGATAAACTCAGTGAGTTTAGATTTCTCACCTTCCCAGATTATGAATACATCATCAATAAAGCAAAGGTAGCTTATCATAAAACTCCAGTATTCACTTTGCAGTGAAAATTCCACCTCCCACTTGCCTAAGGCTACATTGACCAGGCTAGGGGTCATAGCCGCACCCATGGTTATCCCCCTTGTCTGTTTGTAAGCCTGGCCATTGAAACTGAAAAAAATTGTAAATTAACACCAAGTTTATTAGCTTTCTCAAGTGTTCATTTTGCCCTTGTGTAGCATGGTTATTTCTGCTATAAACCTCTGTAGCTGCTTCAATACAGTACATGTGTGGTAACACAGTGTGTAGGGCTTCAACATCAATAGTTACCAAAATGCTTTGTTCGTTCACATACACTTCTTTTCTTTTTCTTAAAAATCAAGTGAATCTAAAATAAAAGATAACTTCTTTTCCACAAGAGGCTGAAGAATAAAATCTAAGTGTATGGCAGTGGCCTCTGATATGGAACCTCCACTTGCAATAACAGGTCTGTACGATAGATTTTCCCTATTGTTATGGGGTTTTGGAATCCTGAAAAAGACAAAATAACTTAGGGTGAATAGTTTTCAAATACTCAGCAAAGTTTTCACTAATGAGTTCTTCATTAAGCATTATGGTTAGCTTATCTTTCCATTCTATATATGCAGTGTTAACCTCCTCAAAAGACAGGTAGATCTGAATGAACCAAGCGCTGATTGGAATGACTTGTCCTTATATAGTAGTCCTTTAAGTGACATTATATTATTGAGTAGTACATGTGGCTATATTTAATTTGTCAATAAACCTATAAGAAATGATAGTATTCTGGACAGGATTTGAGTAAAGGAGAAATCCAGGATCTTGTCCATCTCAATTTTATCTGAGCTTTCTGGTTTAGAACCTTTCTCTGCAAAGTGAGCATATAGAATAAGAAATTTATAGTAGATAGAGAATATGAAGATTATTATACATCTGACTTTCATTCTATAAATAACAGATGGAGAGTGGAAATGGGAAGATAATATGAGTCAATTAGATATTGCAGATTCCTGGAAAGTTTTGTATAATGTCATAAATAGATATGTGGATAGTTATGGACCAAATATACATTTAAAGGAAAAGAAATATGTTTGATATGGTGGACTAGGCATTAGTGAAATTGAAAGACAGGAAAATATATTATTAAGAAAATAATAAGTCCCATCTGAATATAATTTGAATAAATATCACAAGGACAAAGTGGACTTTAGAAAACTTCCTAGGAAAATGAGCTTTAGGTATGCAAAAGATTTTGTAAAACATACAAAAGATAACAAAAAGGCATTTTCTAAGCATATAAGACATAGGTTTAAATATTGTTGAAAATAACTGTTTAATAATAGAGGGTAGTGCGTTACTTAAATTATTTAGAGACAAATTTGCTGGCAATCAGCCATTATTAGTCAGTAGCTGCAATGATACATTTGAATTTGAAGATATTACCATATGATCTGTAGTTACCTTATCATGCAGTAGATTAATAAAATTTAAAACTTCAGCAGGAAAAGATGACCTTAATGGATACTTTTTAGTAAATATTGTTAATAGTATAACTGGATGCTTACTATTTCTCTTTCAGGAAACCATAAGGTGCTGTTATGTCTTTGAATTAATGAGGGAAGCCTTTTCCAAAGTGGGATGATGCTAATTTCCCAGACAACTATAGACCCATAAGTCTTACCTACATATTAGTTAATACAGTAACCATGTGCACAGACATTTGTCAAAATGGTTGTACAGGAAAGAGATCATGTCTCACAAACTTAGTGAATATTTTTCAATATGTTTGGGAAGTTAAAGATCAGGGTTTAGCAGTGGACATAGTTTAATTTATTTGGAAAAGACATTTGACACCATCCCTTATGTTGGAATTATGAGCTTTTGTCCAAATACAAGGTGATCAGATTTCTAGGGAGGTAGATAACTAATTGGCTTGAGAATAAGAGAAACAAGATTACAATAAGCAATAGATATTCAGATAGTTACAAAAATTAATCAAAAGCCAACAAGAGTCTATGCTTGGTTCCACACTTTTCATTATTTTTATGTCTGGATGTCCACTAGTAAAATACATCCCTATCAGTAAGTTTGCAGATGTCATGAAAATAGGAACTGTAATATACTCAATAAATGATACAAAATATGTTGTGGCGACTTGTACATTACATTAAATTTAAGAATATGGAATGTAGTGCCAAAATAAATAAAGTAGTATACTTTGATAAATCAAATAATTATTATTCTTATGCAACTGGTGATCATATCCTAGAGGAGGTAGAGATTGTGAAAAACCTGGAAGTGCTGATAGGTAAGATGTTTTCTTTTGATTCACAAATGAATGATCTCATTAAGAAGTATTACTATAAAAAAAAAAACACAACACTAATGACCATCAACAGCAGGGAAGCTGCAATAATGCTCCGAGTCAACAAATCTATTGTAAGACCTACCTTGGAATATGGAATGCCTGTTTGCATTTATAATAAGAAATCTATAAACAGGCTGAAAAGAATAAAAAGGTATTTCACAAGGCAGACTTTTTCTGTAAAGAAAATATATGTATAGAGCATATGATATATATATATATATTTATATATATATATATATATATATATATATATATATATATATATATATATATAGATTAGCCGACAAGGCCCGACCAGCCCGAGAAGCGCGGCGACCCTTTGTCTACTTTCGCCTTGAGGAAAACCCGACAGGGCAGGGAAGGGAAGCGACCGGGATGTGACGGCGTAAGAGGAGACCGACACGCGAGTAGAGGGTGGAGGAGAGACGAGGAGAGTTAATGTGTAGGCGGGCAGGTAAGTAAGTAATGAGGAGTGATAGGGGATGTGTGTGTGATAGGTGAGTGTTGTGGTTGGGGGATGTGGGGTTAGGGTGTAGTTAAGAGTTAGGAGTTAGTGGAGTGCAGGTAGGGGTGTTGGTAGTGGGGTTAGTTGGGGTTTAGGTTAGTGTAAGTGAGTGGTTAGGTTAGTTAGGAGCAGAGTGAGGTGTCTTGGTGAGTGTAGGAGACTTGGGGTTTTTGGGGTGTGTAAGTGAGTTAGGGTTAGAGTGCAGGTAGGGGAGTGTGTGCTGTGAGCTAGTGGATATGTGTTGTACTGTGTACTGTGTTGTTGCGTGTAGGTGTGTGGGTGTTATGGTGTTCGTGTGTCAAGCGTCGTTGGGTTTGTGTATTATCGGGTTTTCTGGCGTCAGTTTATTTGTCGGCGATGAATCGTTCGGGCATTAGAAGTAGACCCATATATATATATATAGAATATATGTATAGAAAAATCAAAATCTCTCTATTCAAAATTGACTATAGACATTTAACAGCAAATTTCATTTTGATTTAAAAAAATAATCACAATGACATCTATGGCAACAGGATGGCATTTGTCTCTCCATAAAACCAAACTAGTAATGGTTTCTCGAATGAATGTTAACTTCCTCGCAATGACTTTTCACATTAGAATTGGAAGGTGGTGGAATTCTCTACCACTGCATTTAAGAAACTTCAGTTCCTTGCTATCCTTTAAGAAAGAACTAAGTGCTTGATTGGGAGAAGAGATATTTGTTACAAGATTTAAAGGAAATGGATAATCTGAAAGCCTAAACTAAGGCTCAGAGTCTATACCTTAAATCACTGAAACATAGAAACAGTCTGGGAAAATGAGGTCACCAGTAGCATGTGGTTAGGATTCATTTAATCACAGGAGTTACATGACAATTTAGCCACACAAACATCAATGCCTTGCCAATAACATGACTTCCAAGTAGCACACCAGGTAAGTTGATGATGCATGTTCTTCAATGTGGTGTTAGTTATAGGAAATCTTTAATGTAATGTTGCTTTTGAAAACAAGGAACAGCCATGAAGTGGTTTCAACAATACTATGCACAACTCACAGTAAGGTTTCTTGAGTGTGATCTCTGTATCAGCCTAAGTAATTAACTAAGGGTGAAGTACACTTAAACTGAATGGAAAGAGCCACTCTATACACTGTTAACATCATCTTTATGATCAAGATTAAATAGCCTATAATTCATTGTTCTTAGCCGTAAGTAGTAGCATATTGCAGAGAAATTGTTACTCATGTTGGTGGAGGGTAGTATAGAACAGGGAATGAGATGAAATAAGGGCTGAGACTTCAGAAAATATAATGTTTGGTCTGAGTCATAAAATGGTGTCCACATTCCTGAATTTGCAGGACAGTCCAGTTATGTAAATGGATACAAGAACTGAATAGGAGTTAGAAAGTAAGGTATTTTAAAATTAAAAACATGACACGGTGACAGGTAACTGGATCAATGATTATATAATAATCGATTGACATGTTACTTGGTCAACATACAATCTGTCCATCCAAACCATCCATTAAAATGTCGAACATTCATTATATCAAACATAAAACAAATAAGTGCTCAGTGCATCAAGAAAGGGAACAAATTTCCTTCTCCAATGCACTACCCAAATCTGACCACATTCAGCTCAAATTTGTTTGAATAGTGGTAGAATTATAGGAAGGGCTTTTTCAAGTTAATATACACATTAGGGTTAGAAGTAGGGTCAGGGTTAGAGTTAGTAGGCATTATTATTATTATTAAGGTAGAGCTTGGACACTCACACACACACACACACACACACACACACACACACACACACACACACACACACACACACACACACACACACACACACACACACACATAAAAACTCTATCCCCTAAGTTGACTCTAACCATAAACATCACACACACTGAATCCATCCCTTTACCTAACCCTTACATAAATCCTAACCCACTCATGTTCACAAATCCACAAAAAAATATAGTATACATAAAACTGTTTTGACACAACAAACATCTGACAAAATGGATGTTTGATAAACTGGACATTTGACCAAAAACCCTGCAGTTCCAGCTGTCAACCAAAGCAATGGTCGACCAAACACATCACTCATATATACATATGCATATATATATATATATATATATATATATATATATATATATATACATATCTATATATATACATATCTATATATAGCATATATATATATATATATATTTATATATATATATATATATATATTTATATGTATATATATATATATATATATATATATATATATATATATATATATCCAAAACACTGGTGCTTGTTGCGACCACTAACGTGCCCGGAGCCAATAACACAATCCCCAAAATGTACTCCAGCACTGTAAATCAAGAAGTGTAGCAGCAAATAAATCTCGGAATTTACTGAATGCTCATTCCTCCATGTTTATTCATCTCCACAGTCAAAACCACAGACCAGTTTTGCATACTAGCATCATCAGTGTAATAAACCCACAAAGCAAACTTCCAGATAAATAGTGCTACCCTTAAAGACAGTACATATATATCAAACATTAGTTCTTAATCCCTTCAACAGTCTGATAATGTGAACTGTTATAATACATATTAAACTTTAAAAGCAAAGAAACTTAAAAACCAAAAGTTATTCACCAATCATCATTTAGACCTGGTTTATGAAGGGCCCCCAAATTAATGATCCAACGACGCTCCTTACTGGTTAATATTTTGTGTCTTATGTTATCATTAATAACAGATGAATAAACTTTATCAATACCAAGAAACACAAAATGGGCCCCTTTATGTATGAGTTTCTGCTTGAATAATGCACTTCTGGCCCTCTGACAATTTATGTCGCTTAAATGTAATGCTATCCTCTGTTTGAGGGTACAGGAAGTTTGTCCTACATAAAATGGTAAAATTTATTAATGGAGGCTGAGGATAAGGGAGAGTCTCGTTCGAACACCCCAAGATTTATCACTACCTGTGGTAGTAATACCTATAGGGTTAGGACGGTTATTAACAAATATTGGCATGTGTTAAATACAGATTCTTTTTTCTCCATCTGGTTGGGTAATGCTTGTCAATTTGGATATTGGAAAGGAAAATCTTTGGGCCAATATTTTGCTTCTTTTAAGAAAGGTCAACCAGTATCAAGGCACACTTTTCAATCAATAGGGGGTAGTACTTATTGTGGATGTTGCAAGTATTGTAAGCTTATATCAAAAACGCAGTCATTCACTTCGGTTAATACCGCAAAAGTTTATTATATTAGAAGTTTGATAACATGCACCAGCACATGGGTCATATATATGGCCATGTGTCAATGTGGTGCATTTTATGTAGGACAAACTTCCTGTACCCTTAAACAGAGGATAGCATTACATTTAAGCAACATAAATTGTCAGAGGGCCAGAAGTGCATTATTCAAGCACAAACTCATACATAAAGGGGCCCATTTTGTGTTTCTTGGTATTGATAAAGATGATTCATCTGTTATTAATGATAACATAATAGCTGTTACAATCCCTAGGAAATGTTTAGGGAAAATGTATAATTTTAATGATGTTACTTTACTGGAGAGTGATTCCAACAATGACCGTTATTCTGACAGTCTCAAGCTGTTACAATCCCTATTACTGAAACACTGGACTTTAAACATGGACAATGTGTATTTTAGGGAATATATAAATGCTGGGACTGTACCGAAAGGCCTTAGGCTTTGGAAGTTTCCTAACAATGTCACTGAAGGGTCTGATTTTCATCACAAACTCTTAACAATTTTGATAGAGCAGGTTTTGACATCATGAGAGCTTTAATTAGAAATAATGAGTTGGAAATAGATGGGATTGTTAAGCAGATTGAAAAAATTAACCAAAAGATAATGAGTGATTTACTATTCACGGTAGAAGAACACCGGAAACAATATTTTTCTATAAGGAAGTTTGTGGATAGAAATTGCCTCGAAATTTTTAGTATAAAAAAGAAGTTGGAAAGGGACATGATTGAGTACCAGGAGCAACGGAGTTACCCCAAGCCTAAGGGCAGGGATATTCCATCCAGTGATACAAGGTGTGATGTTGGTAATGGAAGGGAAAATAGAGAAGGCAACATCAATGATGGGTGGCACAAAAACCATGTCCAGCATAATGAGCCTGAACCACACTTTAACTTCCAGGACCCTTTAGAGTACCTGCCCCTCCGGAGGTCCAAGAGACTTTGGAACAAACAGTTCCCTCAGTACAACAACTACCAATGGAGGGGCAGGGGTGGGAGAGAAGGAATGCCAATTTTTAATTGGTTACAATAGGGATTTACAATGTAGTTTTAGGGAAGAGATTGGAAGAGATGGCTCCACATATAAGTATCATGTTTGCACAATTTTTAATTACAGCAATAAAGAAATCAAAGGGACATATTTTTCACTGTTTTCCAAGGGTTTCAATTTTGTGCCCATGCAGAAATCTGATATTAGTAGGGTAATAACTGATTTTAAATTATTCCTGAGGAGGAAGAATTTGCAAATTATTTTGGGTGATACAGAGTATAATAGGGGCGAAGAATATTTAAGTTGAAAGAGTACCTTCAATCCACATTTTCACCCTCAGTTGAGAACCTTTGAATCTTTAGTGGAAAGTGAGCTTAGGGCTGGGGTACCGAGAAACAGGTTTCCTACAAATTTGTCTCAGGAAGAAAAGGTCCTAGTAAAACAAATTTAAGACAACAAATACCTAAGAGTGATAAAGCCCAACAAAGGTGGCGGGACAGTCCTTATGGATGCCACAATATGCGAGGCTGAAATGTTGGATATTTTCAATGACTCTAGTAAATATGTTAGGGTTTTGAGGAATTAAATTAACATAGCTTATGAAAGTATACATTTAGCATTGAATGCTTTATTGTCTGAGGGTCTGATAAACCTTAACACATTTACATTTTTGAAGAATGATAGGCCTCATGTACCTTCAATCTTTGGCATACTAAAGGTGCAGAAGAGCAGGTCTATATCAGCATTTCAAAAATGTAATAGTTCGAATCACAAAATATTGAACTGCAATGATTGAACTATTACATTTTCAAATGCCGATATAAAAAACAAAAAACAAAACAAAAAAACCTAAAGGGTGTAGGCAGGGGTGCAAGCCCCACTGCACCCACCAGATGGGGGACTGTACCCCCCACACTCCACACTACTTAAATATACCAACTCTGAGACCACACTACATTGTACTAAATGGAAATCTCCCCTTACAGAGATTTCCGTTTACCCGTTCGATGTTCTGCACTTTCGGCATTCTCACGTCAACAATATCGTATTCGATATTGTCAACATTCGAGATGCTGTTAGGAAACCCACAAGAATACCTTGGACCCACCCTTGAGACCTATTGTGTCTGCTGAGGGCTCAGCCACAGCTCCACTAGGTAGTTATCTTGATGTTAAGTTAAAGCATACCCCTCATGGTAATGTTCATGTCCTAAAGGACTCTTGGGACTTTTTAAGATGTATTAAATTGGATTTATATAGTGAGCAACTACTATTTGTGACTATAGAGACTGTGGATTTATTTGGGTGTATAGCCCACATGAAAGGGTTAACTTAGTTTGAGGAAGCTATCAATGAACTTAGTGGGTTACCCTTTAGTGAGTTCTGCACTTGCTTGGAACTAATGGACATGATTATTAACAACAATTTTATATTTTTTGAGGGAAATTTTTTTTCAGCAAGTGAGTGGAGTAGCCATGGGGGCCAGGTGTGCCCCGATGTATCCGAACATTATTCTTATGTTTTGGGAACGTAAATTTGTTTTGATCTCCCATTTTAAAGACGGTTGCTATATAGTTTTTTTTTGGACAATATAGTTATTTTTATGGAAGGATTCTGAGGCTAAACTTAGTGAATTTTTGGACTACATTTCCAACACCACTTGTTTTTTTAAGATTTACCCACAATGTGGACAGTGAAAAGCTGTACTACTTGAATGTAATTATTCTAAAGCATGGGAGAGGTTTTAAATCTGGGCTATACAGGAAAAAAACTTATTTGAATTATTTTCTTCATTTTGGCAGTGATCGCCCCTTTAGTCAAAAAAAGAGTATTATGAGAGGTCATTTTGTGAGAGTCAGTAGAATGACCTCCTATAACGAGAATTTTGAAAATAAATGTGAGAATTTAATAAGGATTTCTTTGACAGGGGATACCCCAACAGTCTGATTGAAGAGATATACAGGAAAGTAAGGGAAGCATGAAAAGGGAGGTTCTGTCCAATTTTAGGGGTTGATATTCCCATAGATAATGGTGGATTACATCCACTTTTTCTGGTGGATTCCAGGGTTGGTGGGGAATACGAACATGCCTTTGTCAGTAGTTTTAACGGTGACGCTTATCTTATTAAGAATATTATTGAGTGTAAGTGGCAAAGATTCTCTAGATTATCAAATTTGAGAGGCATTTGTGACACCCCTTTTATGTGTATTTTTAGAAAGGGTCTTAGCATCAAAGACTTATTGGAGGGACCCCATAACAAAGTGTCTAATTGGAGCAAATAGGGCACCTAGAAATGTGGTAGATGCCCACAATGCCCATACATAATCCATGGGGAAGGTGTTTGGATTGAAGCTAGGGATAAGTACATTTTAAGCACTAATTATAATACACGTGACTCCAAGGGGGTAGTGTATATTGGGATATGCAACAAATGCCCAGCATTCTACATTGGGAAAACTGAAAGACAGTTAAAGAAAAGGATATACGCAATACAAATCTGAGAAATACAATGTAGAAATACACTATTGATTGCCCCACAGCCACATTTTTATTTTTTGTCCTGAAAGAAATCCTTTTTGATGTGAGAGGAGGCTTATGGGAAGCTAGGACTGAATACTGGGAGGTCTATTGGCAAATTATTTTGGAGGCCAATAGACTGCTGGGCTTGAATGGGATTTGTGTCCTTAGCACCTATTTTGAAGCTAAGGGCTGCCAGGTTGTAAGTTGGTTGTTCGTAAGTTTTCTTCTTGCATTCTTGGTAGTTTTAAAGCTTTCAGCAATGGTCAGGTTTTAATTAACTGTAAAATTATGTTGTTATATTTTAATATATTTTAAAATATTTCAATACAAGTGGATCATTTTATAATCTTGGTATATAAACATATTTTTATATTTTATATGTTTACACTTGTTTTTAAGTTTATATTTGTTTTACTGACACTTATTTGAGAATCAATAGTTTTCAAACCGAATAAAGAAACAGTTTTTATTTGTAGTTAAGATAAACGCCAGTAGATGGTGATACAGGTCATGTTTAACACAGCCTATTTTAATTTAGTTATGATTTGGACATATACTTTTGTGTGGTATGGCCTTTATATTTATTTATCAAAATCTATTATATAAGCAAATGTTTTAAACGTTAGGGGTTGGATATAGTAGATGAAGGGGAACTATTTAATTATATGGCGTGTTTAAATGTTGCTTAGTGATTTTAATGTTTTATGCAATTTATTAATGCTATTTTGCTTTTTAAAAGTATGTATTTATATTGTTCCACATTTAATAGTATCTTAAATTGATTGATTGGCTAACTTGCTTGATTTATGGGGTAAATGTGTATAAATTGAGGTTAATTAATGTTTCCGGTGTTTGCATCTGATAACGTTTTTTGATGAAAATGCAAATTTGTCAGTGGCGTTAGAGTAAATGTTGAATTGTTATTGTGTACATTGAATAAAAGCTCTTTGTAATTTGCTTTGGCATGGCTTGATTCTTATTTGGATTATATATAATAAAACTCCCACCCTCAGCTTCCCACTTCCAATTAGTTTGGACCTAAAACTGATTTGGAACATTATTTCTAGGATCTGGGAAATTATTAGAAGCAGCAGAGACATTGCTACTAATCTGGACGATGCACCTACTTTCTCCTACATAAGAATGAAGTTGCTATGCATTTCTTTTGAACACTCAGATCAACCCTTTTACTTGAATAGAATGTTAATGCTAATAAGACACCAGGCATGTTCACATGCAGCTCTTGTGCTGTTTGTAATTATATTTGCATATGTTCAGAGTTCGTTTTCTAACATTGTTATTTTAAAGTAGCATACCGCAGATTGTTTTGATTGCCCTAGTACAAATGTAGTTTATGCTGGGGTTTGTGATACTTGCAATAGTTTCTACATAGGTAAAACCTCTCAAAGACTTTCTCGTAGAATAAAAGAGCACAGTGCAGCTATCTGCAAATAGGACTTATAAAATGTATCATGCAAGCATAGTTTATGCTGCACAGACTTTCAAAAGTTTACATTCATAGTACTTGAACAACTTGATGTTTTTTATGGGGATATTGATACTTTGCTGGAAGTACATGAACTGAAGTGGCAACTGTAGCTTGGGGCAGATTCTTTCCTGGGCTTAATGAAACATTTAACTTTAAATGTGCACTGCATTGGTTCAGGTAACCCCTGAGTAACCTTCCTGCCTTTAATCTTTGTTTTTCAAACTTTTTGCCTCGTTTTAAGTTTGTTTAAATTTTATTACCTTTTATTACCTTTGATAATGTTCACATATTGGTAGTAGTTTTTCTTTTGAAACTAAGAGATGTCAGTTTTTATAGGCGGATTATTATTAGTATTTATTGACTTGTACACTGCATTCATGCCATTACAATGTTTTTCTGAAGAAGTTCTTGCTACAAATAAAGAACAAAACCGCTCAATACAGGTTCTGTTTTTTTCTATCTGGCCTGGTACAAGAAGTTTTTATTGTATTTATTTATTTTTTTCTTCTTTTTGGAATCATTTTTTGAGTTTATTATTTTTCATTATCCAGTTTAAAGCCATGGCAGATGGATTAATAGCAGATCTTGGCTTAAGTAACCAAGCTCTTTTTGATCTAACTGCTTATACAATTCTACTGGAGCTTGCCAGTTCATTTTAAACAATGGCAGATGCAGCAGCCAGGAGACAGAACATTATGAATGGCTTTGTAAATGTTAATGTCAGTCAATCTCAAAATGACCATAGCCAGGTAGACACTCCTAATGTCTGAGGAAATAGTGATGGCCTGCTGGATCTTCTTAATACCGATGAATGAACAAACCCCTTCCTGCAAAATGGAGACCAACAATTTTGTCTTTTTCAAGGACTACCAGCACAAGATGGAGCATTCCTTAAGAACAATTGAAAACCACTACTATTTAAGTTGGACAGATTACTTATGACATTTAAGAGTACTACGTATAATAGCTTGTTCCTATCCAGTTGCTTGAGTTACAAAATTGTTCCACAAGGTTTGCGATTTTTCTAATTTTCCAATAGGACCACCAAAAACTCCACCTTATACAATGACCTGGTGAATATCTATAATGAAGCTAGTTTGCAAGTTCTCCATGTCCTGATCAATAATAATGTAGCTAATCTGGAAAACCTCAAGAGAGAAATTCTTGATTTGCATTTGGTTATTCAACAACACCCCGACCTTCAGCAACACCAACATATTCTTTTTAGGCTTTCTCCCAGGATCACTTGATATGTTGTGATTTTAATCCCCAGTAAAAAACAAAAGTTGCAAAGGGACATTTTTTAATGCCAAAACCAAGAGGCATACCCACTGAAGGATTGAACAAAATAAGTTCAGTTTTAATTCAGGTTTTAGAAATCCACAACAAGGTTTTCCTGCAGCAGTGACTGGAACACCTGCTCCTCCTGTTTTACCTTTTACAACCATTCCTCCTGTTTAGACTGACAATGACAGCAATCCTTCACATCCTCCCCCAAACACTTCAGATATTAGGTTGGACTTCCAAAACACTCCGGGATCTTCACATCCTCTCCCAAACACTTCAAATATCAGGTTGGACTTTCAAAACACTCCGGGATCTTCACGTCCTCTCCCAAACACTTCAGATATCAGGTTGGACTTCAAAACACTCCAAGATCTGGGAATCAAAATGGTCCTTTTTTGTCCCTTCCCCACATGAGCCTTTGAGAGCCACGGGGATGATCAAGAAGAGGAAGCAATGCGAGGGGATGAATGAATACTGGACAGACCCCAAGAGGCAGAGGACAGATAATGTTTTATAGGTGGAGTTAATTGTACCCAAAACAGTATTTATTGACTTGTACACTGCATTCTTATCCTTACAATATTACAATGTTTTACTGAAGAAGTTCTTGCTATGAATAAAGAACAAAAGTGCTCAAGACAGATTGTGCTTTTTCTGTCTGGCCTGGTACAGGAATGTTTTATTTTATTTAGTGTTTTTTTTCTTCTTTTTGCAATCATTTTTTGAGTTTATGTATATATATATATATATATATATATATATATATATATATCTATAGGGTCTATATTAGATGAATGAAAGTTCATCTTAGCGAATGCTCACATGAGCGAAAATTGCAGAACTCGAAACCACAATTGTGAGATAACGGTACAGTGAAGATGGGAATATTTGCCCTTTCCTCACTGTAGTGTGATCTCAGAGTTGGAATATATATATAGTGGGGGGTGTGGGGGGCGCAGCCCCCACAATTGCAGGTTCGAGTTCCTGGATTTTCGCTCATGTGAGCGTTCCCTTTCTTTCATCTAACATAGACCCTATATATATATATATATATATATATATATATATATCACTGACACACTACACGTAAACAACACATTACACTACATCACATATCCACAACCCTAAGGTCCAGCATGTCGGTCAACTGCATTGTCGATATATATATATATATATATATATATATATAGACATATGTAGGGAGAGAGAGCGATAGGCATACATATGCATGCACATGCTTGGGGTGTATTTTGTGTACATATAAAATAAAATTGAGCTTGAGAAACACTTTCTCAAGATTCAGTAAAAAAGTGATTATAAAGAAATAATTATACTTACACTGAAATTCTGCTGCACTGCATTTAGTAACAGGAACACCTGCAGGAAAAGTGTTATTGCACATTTTACAGTTCAGCATACTGCCCCACCTTTGGGAGCATAAGGTGCATAAATTTAGAAATTGTATGTAACTGCCTTGTGTTATATCTGTTATTATGCCTTTGGTTGGGTGCAACTTTACAGGTTGGTAATAAAGTAGCAATTGCATACAAAGCTGATATAAGAAAGTAAAATCTGACTGGAACATCCAAGTTTAAAATCTATGAAAATCCTGATCAAAGGGATGCAGTGCTGGAGATCATTTGCATCGGCACCTAGTAAGTGTATTATATATCTAAATTGTTCTGTAGTTATAAAACTGCTCTGGGACTGGGTGATTTGCTTTTATACTGGAATTAGGTGCTTGACTGAGAATGGAACTACTGAGTTTATAGGATTTGTAAGAAAGCAATTTAAGTAGAGAAGTCAATTCAGGTTGAATCTATGTGATTGCATCAACTGTTTAGCTGTAAATTTACTGGGAATTAAGAAAAGCAAATGGGCTGTAATCACTGACAAATGCATCACTGCATCTTAACTAACACACTGAAGTTTTGTTGAAGCACAAAGTACCATGTTTCTTTAGTTGCCATATACTGACAGCTCTCAGCAACCCATGAAATGAAAAACATTTTGTACTCTATACCATCAAAATGTAAGCTGCTGTCAGAGAGCTTTGACATGAACTTTGCCAAAAGCATTTTCAAATGTTCACATTGTACAGCAATTAGATGTTCATCAATATAGCAAATGGCTGGTTCTTTACATTATAGTCCACCACATAAAAATCACATTGTCTTTTCTGTGTTTCGCCTTGAATTTTAAGGCATTTAGGTAAACTGTAATGAAGCAGCATTGCACTCATTATGCATTTAGATATTTGTGTATGCACTTGTGTACTATAAGAACTTCCATAATAAAGATAGACTTCTGAACTATTTCATCTTCGTATGTAGCATAGAATGCGACTTAGCAGATGACACACAAGCATAAGTGGCAGAAATACTAAGCAGATCTTTAGACCATTTAGTCATAAGGAAAAAGCAAGACAAAACAATTGTGCTACAAAGGAGAATACCGTTTTTAATTATGACTTGTCTAGCAGCCAGAGAATGCGCCATTGTTAGAGGTTAAATGTGCAGCATATCTGAATCATGTCTGTAAAACCATGGAAACCTGCTCACTCATAAGGTACTTGAAGTCAGAGATGACATGCAAAGAGAAGCTCTTAAAGATGCAAAGGAAGGAAATAAAAAGCAGTATGCAAAATAGCTAAAAGGATGTTTTCCATAGCAAATTTGTAGCTTGTCATTTTGCACTTCTCATACTTTATTTGTATTAGTTTAATGAAAGGAGATTGAGGTTTGATGAAAGGAGACTGAGGTTTGTTTATGATGTATATAAATGGTATGTGAATATGGTTGTGTCTTTGTGCATGCCTGTGTGTGCGCTAATGTGTGCATGTGTGTAGCAAAAACTTATCCTTTTATGCATTGTGGTAATGTTCTTTTATACCATCTGTTATGCCAATGACAGCATCATTGCTTTAAGCATAACTTTATTAACTATATAACAATTGATTATGATACATGTCAGGCAATGGCAATAATGAAAGATAAAAGTCCATTTTAAACAAAAATAATCATCTGAAATATTATGTACTGTACTGATATTTATATGTATTTAATGATTTAATATGCTTATTTGCTATTTTTTATTCATGTGCTTACCAAATATACCTACTATGTACAAGTCTCTTTCCATAGGTGATGTAGGAACACTGCCTGTTTAAGTGACTTCATGGAGTAGCACAGCTGGCAAAAGGAGGCTGAGGAAGTAATATCTAGGTGTATAGGATGAAGACCATCAGAAGCTCATACTTCATCCCTGTGCTAAACTGGAAAACTTAATACCTCTTTTTTCTGTCTTTGATTATGTCTGATAAAAGAGAAACATTGTTTGCAATATTTTTAATGTTTTATTTCTAGTTATGTGTTTATTCATTTATTTATTTTGCTTATCTTTTGTTTTGAGCTGTTTCCTTTTTATTCTAAATGTGAGTAAATAGAACATATTAAGTATGACAAGAAGAGCTGTTTTACTTGTTTAGTATCAAAGTTTTTTTACATTTAAGTTTACATTAACTCAGTCCTACAGACAGATGCTGTGCAACCTGTGTAATCTGTCAGCTAACAAGGCATCTCAAACCTCATGAGGTAACTTGAATCTCAGTAACATTGTGCTTTTTAAACATGTGTACAATTTTCTAGGTAGCACAGGCTCAAAATATTAACAAGAAGAAACTATTTGGTATCAACTCCAAAGACAGAAAGATATAATGTAAGTAATAATGCTTCTACCCAGGGAGCTAAGAAGGTGAGAACCCAGTAAGCAATGGTGAATGGGTATCAGGAGTAATCATGTAGTGGCAGCAGGTCAGAAACACTATCTCCTTAGGAGGAGGCATGACATGCTTCACCTACCTATCTATCTATATACATACAAAAAAGTCAAGCACAGGCAATAATGTCATTCTAGCCTGCCAATACGTCAGAACAATCATCCCATAATGTCGCCCAACTGTTCTTAAAACTAGTGTTTACTTTACTATAATTTGGTAGTCTATTCAATGAGCTACTCTCTCAGACAACCAATTTGATAGTCTCCTCAGACATCAGCTACTCTTTTAGTGACACAATTAGTAAATCTATCATTTCTATATAGTCTCCCATTCAAGTTGTCCAATTCTTCTGCACTATTTTTTTGTAACTCTAAGAGTATTCCCAAGGGCAGTTGTCCCTAAATGCCCTAAACACCTGAATAAGTCCTCCCCTTAAATTTCTCTTTGAGACCCAGTACAAGTTCAGGTATCTTAATCTTCCCTAATAATGTTAAAACATTCCCATACATAAATGCTCTTGTTGTATTTCATGATATGCTTTTTTCCAGTTTAGTCATGCTAGTTTTCTTACCATTACTCCATACTACTTTGGATCCAATAAAACTTACATCAATTATTTAATCATTTCTGATTTCCTATACCTTATAAATATTTTATACAGCCTATAGTTTTATAATCATCACTAACAAATTGGTTGTGATCATAAAAAGTCAACACTGGATCAATCACTATATCCAGAACTTTCTGTCAGATAGGTAACTGAAGCAGACAATTGGCCGTTAATACAACAGCAAATCCAAAAACACAAAAAAATGGCTTGAAGAACTTTTAAGGGATTAATACTTTAATAATGCAAGCTCAGCTTTCACACAATAAGGGCTTCATCAAGCAATAATCACATTAGCAAATTCATTTATATAAAACCATGCAGTTACATGATCACTCTTCAACCAATAAAAAAGTAATGCATCACTCCCCTGCATTTTAATATGGACTTATTTGACACAATATCATTCAAACCTGGTTTTAAATTTGCCATAAACATTGTTATCCATCTGTATTCCTCTTTTTCCATTAAAGTTTTTCTATTACCGCCTCTCAATAGTTTCATTACATCTAAAACAGCAAATTTAAAACCACGTGCATTACCTTTCTTTGTAATGTGCTTATATAATGCATCTGTCTCATTCTGTCATCTTATGTCTGATAGATGTCGATATTGCATTCTTTTTTCTGTTGTCTTTCCTATATAAAAAGGAGGACAAGCATCGCACAATGCAATGGTAATGCATATGTGGGAAGATGAATATATTTTAAATGTTGATAATCAGTACAGAGCAAAGATATTATAGTATAAATGACTTGTGTTAACATTTTATGTTAGGGAAGTGGATAACACAAAATTGTGTGCTTTTGTAGAATACTGTATCTCACACGGTTTACCTTTACATGTGCGCATTGCACACGGGCAACCGTCAAATGTTTGAAAGACAGTTTTCAAGTTCTGAAAACTTCGAACCGAAGAAGGTTCGAATGTGCAATGAGCGAATGCACAGTGAGAGTCGCTCATTGCACATTCGACATTTAGGGGCAAAGTGCACTATAGTGGGGAGTTGTAAATGGTTCCATTCCCCGCTGTAGTGCAATCTCGGAGTTAGAATAATAAAGAAGGGGGGGTGTGCAGGGGGGCTTGCCCCCCTGCATTAAACAGCATATACTTTTGTTGTCGACATTCATGTTCAAAAAACAGCGAATTGGCTGTTCAATTGGCTGCTTTTCGAACATTAGAAACTGTCGCTTTTTCCAGTTTCATTTTTACGATGCAAGGATATGACTACTCGCACAAGTGTGATTCGAGATTTTAAAGGTAAACCATCTCACACAGATGGTTACAAAGTGATATCCTCTGACACATCAGTAGAATTTCTGGATAGAAAATTGCTTAAATCTTCTGATGGTAGATTAAATACTGCAATTTTTAAGAAATTCGTTAAAAAGAATATGTGTTAATTCTGAAGCAGTATGTATTCAGGTTTTATGTTTAAGATTGTTGTGAAGTGTCAAATAGTACAGGTCAGTAGATTGAACACCACAGCTGAACTGTTTCATATGCATCTAGAGAACATGGAGAGGGGTATTCTAAATAGGGTTACTCTGAAAAGGAAATTCAATATGGAAAGGAGGCTGCTGTATGTATAGGGGAAGGAGAGATAGAGCATTTTTTTTTAGACAGAAACATACAGTTTAATGTAGCTAGGATGTCAAGCTCATGAATGAGATATGTAATAACTTAAAACAGTATGACTACTAGGAAATAAGGCAAAATAAAAAAACACACTGATATATTCTATCACGTATTCCAGGAATGAGACCATTGTTTAGTTACAGAAAAAATAAATCATTAAAACAATTTTTATGCTACAAGGGGCTGAAAAATATAATAGAATGGAGATCAAGTCAAAGAAAGGAGACCCACTCATTTTATAAATGTGAATTCTGTACATACACACACACACACACACACACACACACACACACACACACACACACACACACACACACACACACACACACACACACACACACACACACACGCGTGCACACACACATATACACACACACACACACTCACGCACACACACAAGCACACACACAAACACACACACACAAACACACACACACAAACACACACACACACACACACACACACACACATACACGCATACACATACACGCACACACACATACACAAACACACACACACACACTGGATATAAAAATGTACACACCCCTGTCAAAATGCCAGGTTTTGTGATATAAAAAATGGGACCAAAATAATTCATTTCAAAACTTTTCCCACCTTTAATGGACCTAGAACCTGCACAATTCAATTGAAAAACAAACAAATTTGTTAGGGGAAAAAATATAAAGAATGAAACACATATAATACGTTGGTTGCTTAAGTGTGCACACCCTTAAACTAATACTTTGCTGTGTGTGCACACCCTTAAACTAATACTTTGTTCAAGCACCTTTTGATTTAATTACAGCATTCAGTCTTCTTGGGTAGTTGCCTGTCAGCATG
Source organism: Protopterus annectens (assembly GCF_019279795.1). NCBI lineage: Eukaryota > Metazoa > Chordata > Ceratodontiformes > Protopteridae > Protopterus > Protopterus annectens. The sequence continues at coordinate 870,950,212 of NC_056727.1, read as the reverse complement.
GTACATCTTTACTTGTCAATATTTGCCCACTCTTTCTTGCAAAAGTGCTCCAAATCTGTCAGATTCCGAGGGCATCTCTTGTGCACAGCCCTCTTCAAGTCACACCACAGATTTTCAATTGGATTTAGGTCTGGGCTCTGGCTGGGTAATTCAAAAACTTTACTTTTCTTCTGGTGAAGCCATTCTTTTGTTGATCTGGATATATGCTTGGGGTCATTGTTGTGTTGAAAGGTGAAATTCTTCTTCGCCTTCAGCTTTCTAGCAGACGGCTGAAGGTTTTGGGCCAAAAGTGATTGGTATTTGGAACTGTTCATAATTCCCTCCACCTTCACTAAAGCCCTAGTTCCAGGTGAAGAAAAGCAACCCCAAAGCATGATACTACCACCACTATGCTTCACCATGAGGATGGTGTTCTTTTGGTGATGTGAAGTGTTGTTTTTGCACCAAACATACCTTTTGGAACTGTGGCTAAAAAGTTCGGCCTTGGTCTCATCAGACCATAACACATTTTCTCATATGATTTTGAGACATGATATATTGTTTTGCAAATTCTAGCTAGGCTTGGATGTTTTTCTGTGTAAGAAAAGGCTCCCGCCTTGCAACCCTACCCCATAGTCCAGACATATGGAGAATAATGGAGACTGATGTCACATGTAGTACACAACCAGTACTTGCCAAAATTCCTGCAGCTCCTTCAGCTTTGCTGTATATCTCTTGGGAGCCTCCTTGACCAGTTTTCATCGTCTTTTCATCAATTGTGGAGGGACGTCCAGTTCTTTGCAACATCAGTTTTGTCCCATATTTTCTCCACTTTTTGATGACTGTCTTCAGTGTGTTCCATGGTATATCTAATGCTGTGGAAATGTTTTTGTACCCTTCTCTGGACTGATATCTTTCAACAATGAGATCCCTTTGATGCTTTGTAAGCTCTCTGTGAACCGTGGCTTTTGCTGTAGTAGGCAACTGAGTAAATGTCAGGAAAATCCTACTAGGACAGCTGAACTTTATTTGGGGTTAATCAGAGTCTCTTTAGTTGATGGCAGGTGTGTAAACAAGAAGACTGAATGCTGTAATTAAATCAAAAGGCGATTCAACAAAGTATTAGTTTAAGGGTGTGCACACACAACAAAGTATTAGTTTAAGGGTGTGCACACGTATGCAACCAGCATATTGTACATTTTTTATTTTTTATATTTTTCCCCTAACAGATTTGTTTGTTTTTCAATTGAATTGTACAGGTTATAGGTCACATTAAAGGTGTGAAAAGTTTTGAAATGATTTATTGTGGTCTCATTTTTTATATCAGAAAAACGTGGCATTTTAACAGAGGGCGTCTGCACTTTTTATATCCACTGTATGTATGTGTATGTATATATATATATATATATATATATATATATATATATATATATATAGGAACAGTAGTTTTATTCACCCTAGGTTGAACATTTAATTCATGTTATTGAGTTTTGCTGATGTGATAGTACACATGTTATATACATTGCACTTTGTGATCTTTGTCATGCTTTTTATATAGGGAACGCTAAAGGAAAAGGAAAAAAACAGAAATGTCAACATCTATCAGACATAAGAAGACAGAATGAGACAACTGCATTATCTAATCACATTAAGAAATAAGGTAGTGTACATGGTTTTAAATTCGATGTTTTATATGTAATGAAACTATTGACAAGAGGTGGCGATGTAAAAACTTTAACTGAAAAAGAGGAATACAGATGGACAACAATGTTTAAGGTAGATTTAAAGCCAGGCTTGAATGATACTGCCTCAATTAAGTCCATATTAAAATGTAAGGGAGTGAAGCATTAATTGTTTTTATTTGTTGAGGATGATCATGTGATGATATGACGTTATATAAGTGACTCTGTTAATGTGAGCAGTGATTATTGTCTGATGAAGTACTTGTGTGAATTCTGAGTTGTGCCATTAAAGTATTAATTCTTTTAGCTGTTTTTTTTTTGTGTGTTTTGGCTATATACAGACCCTTAAATGGAACCACAATTTCAATTACTGTGCTGTTTATTAAGTATTCACTGCTCTGTCTACATCCCTCAAATCTCATACACTTAGTGTTTGATGTTTTAATTAGCATAATATTACCCCCATGCCTAGCAGGTCAATTTAGTCAAATTATTTTCAGATGAAAAAGATAAATCAGAAAGAGATTATCTATACAAGTATTGCTCAAAGATAGAGCCGTGCAGGCCACCCTAATTACAACCCTGACTTGTCACCTGTCTAATTGCTCTATGATACTTGTCACATGCTGCTTGTATGCCATGCAGCTGTCTAATTAAATGATCAGTGTTTTGTGTATGATCCTATAAAAGGCTAAAGACAGGTCTACATAAATTACCTTACACCACACTCGTAGTTAATAGTGTTATTATATTATTATAGAACAGCTGATCAGAGGTAGTTTTACACCTGTTTTTGACAAGTGCATGCTTATATATGGCATTATATCCCAAACTTTCCAGTTCTGACAATCATTTACTCAAAATTGCTTCTGTCATTATTTTTCTACAATAAAAGAGATAACTTATGGGGCTAAATGATTTGGGGTTTGTCCCTATTCCCTTTTTACTTAAAGAATGGTTTAACAAGTACAAGCCTTCAATATTGAGGAAGATGATCCAGGGAAAATAAGAGATGCAATACTACTGTAAGTTCTTGGGTCATTATTATTAATTATATGTCCTCTCTGTGCTTTGCTTGGGACCAGTTTGCATATTACTTTTTCAACAGAACTTAATTTATTTTCAGTATCTGCAGTTATCCAGATGTTACTGGCCCAAATATCCACCCCTTTGTAGATCCAAACTATTTTGTATATTTTATCTTGCAAATAATCAGCAATCTGCTGTGTTTGAGAATACATTTTCTATACATAGTTTATGAATATGCATGCCTTTCTTCTTTCCACATTATATATATATATATATATATATATATATATATATATATATATATATTTATTTATTTATTTATTATTACTCTAAATACCTTTATATAAATGTTCTCCATTTTTTTTCTGGATTGTCTCTCACACAATGTTCAGTCTTTCCAGTTTATTTATTTCAATTATCAAAGTTATAGTTCAACCTTATTTCCATTTCTTATATTTTTAATCTCTGATTTAAGTATCATGCTGTCTTGGTAAACCATCATCATGGCCTTGTTTACTGAGATCCTTATTTTATATATTTTCCAATTTGTTTTTGTATTCAGATTATCTTCCTTTCAAATTGTGCCACATTCCTTCCATTGTCTTATCACTGATTGCATCCATGCAACTAGCTCTACATAAAGAATTATTTGCTTTCATGTAGTCTGTTATTAACTGTCCGTATATTGGTTGAGATTTAAGTGTCACAGAGTTATCTAGCGAAAGTTTAATATTTATGACTCCATTATCAGTGCCATGAAAGATGGCAAAACTGATATGAAATAACAATCATATCCTTGGGAATGAAAACAATATCTAGTAGGTTCATTTCCCTGGTAAACTGGGTTATAATCTGCAAAAATAGTTTTTCTTATAAATGCATTTTCCTTATTATTATTATATCTTCTTCTTCTTTTGGCTGTTCCTGTTAGGGGGTCACCTCAGTGGATCATCTGTTTCCATTTTCCTGTCCTCTGCAGCTTGCTCTGTCACACCAACCACCAGAACTCTCACCACATCTACAAACCTTATCGTAGGCCTTCCTCTTTTCCTCTTACCTGGCAGCTCCTTCCTTAACATCCTTTTCCCAATATATCCAGCATCCCTCCTCAGCACATGTCCAAACCAATGCAATCTCGTCTCTCTGGCTTTGTCTCTAAACCATCCATCCTGACCTGACCCTCTAATATACTGATTCTTAATCCTGTCCATCCTCATCACACCCAATGCAAATCTTACAATTTTTAAGTCTGCCACCTCCAGCTCTGACTCCTGCCTTTTTGTGAATGTCACTGTCTCCAACCCATTTAACATAGCTGGTCTCACTACCCTCTTGTAGGCCTTCCCTTTCACTCTTACTGGTACCTGTCTGCCACATATAACTCCTGACACTCTTATCCACTCCACCCTGCCTGTACTCTTTTCTTCACCTCTCTTCCACACTCACCATTACTCTGAATTGATGACCCCAAGTATTTAAATTCATCCACCTTTGCCAACTCTACTCCCTGCATCCTCACTATTCCTCTATCCTCTTCCTCATTCATACACATATATTCTCTATTAGTCCTGCTGACCTTCATTCCTGTCCTCTCTAAGACATATCTCCACCTCTCCAGGGTCTCCTCAACCTGTTCCCTATTTTCACTTCAGATCACAATGTCATCAGCAAACATTATAGTCCATAGAGACTCCTGTCTGATCTTGTCTGTCAACCTGTCCACTACCATTGCAAATACAAAAGGGCTCAGAGCCAATCCTTGATGTAATCCCACATTCATCTTAAATGCATCCATCACTCCTACTGCAGACCTCACCACTTTCACACTACCCTCGTACATATCCTGTACCACTAGTACATACTTCTCTGCTACTCCCGACTTCCTCATACAATACCACAACTCTTCTCTAGGCACCCTGTCATATGCTTTCTATAAGTCCACAAAGACACAATGCAACTCCTTCTGACCTTCTCTATACTTCTCCATCAGCACCCTCAGAGCAAACATTGCTTCTGTAGTGCTCTTTCCCAGCATGAAACCATACTGCTGATCACTAATCATCACCTCCTTTCTTAACCTAGCTTCCAATACCCTTTCCCATAACTTCAGGCTGTGACTGATCAATATTATCCCTCTGTAGTTACTACATCTCTGCACATCACCCGTATTCTTATACATCACTATCAAAACAATTCTTCTTCACTCCTCAAGTATCCTCTCACTTTCCAAGATTCCATTAAACATGCTGGTTAAAAACTCCACTGCTATCTCTCCTAAACACCTCCATGCTTCCACAGATATGTCATCTGGACCAACAGCCTTTAGATTCTTCATCCTCTTCATAGCTGTCCTTACTTCCTCCTTGCTAATCTGCTGCACTTCCTAATACAGTATCCCCACATCAACCAACCTTCTCTTTCTCATTCTCTTCATTCATCAGCCCCTCAAAGTACTCTTTCCATCTGCCCAACACACTCTCCTTGCTTGTGAGTACATTTTCCTCATTTTCCTTTATCATCTTTACCTGCTGCACACCTTTCCCAGCTTGGTCCTTCTGTCTAGCCAATCGGTACAGGTCTTTTCTCCCTCCTTTGTGTCCAACCTTTCATACAACTCTCCATATGCCTTATCCTTAGCCATCGCCACCTCTCTCTTTGTCATACATCTCATCTCTTTATACTCCTGTCTACTTTTTTCATCTCTCTGACAATCCCACTTCTTTTTCACCAACCTCTTTCTCTGTATACTCTTCTGTACTTCCTTATTCCACCACCAGGTCTCCTTGTCCTCCTTCATCTGTCCAGATGTCACACCAAGCACCTTTCTAGCCATCTTCCTTACCATCTCTGCTGTAGTTACCCAGCTATCTGGTAACTCTTCACTGCCACCCAGTGCCTGTCTTAACTGTTCCCTGAACTGCATTTCACAATCACCCTTTTTCAACTTCCACCATTTGATCCTTGGCAGTGTCCTTACAGTCCTCCTTCTTTTCTTGATCAACAATGTCATCCTGCAGATCCCCATCCTATGCTGCATAACTACGCTTTCCCTGTAAACACTTTACAGTCTCCAATCTTCTTAAAATTGGTCCTCCTGCAAAGCATATAATCCACGTGTGCATCTTCCTCCACTCTTGTATGTCACCCTATGCTCCTCCCTCTTCTTAAAATATGTATTCACTATAGCCATGCCCTTTCTTTTCACAAAATCCACTACCATCTGACCTTCTGCATTCCTCTCATTAACATCATACCTACCTATCACTTCATCATCCCCTATGTTCCCTTCATCAACATGCGCATTGAAATCCACTCCAATCACCAGTCTTTCACCTTTGGACAGACTGACACCACTTCATCCACTCACTCCAAAATTTTTATTTCTCATCCATCACACCATCAACTTGCAGAGCATATGCACTAACAACACTCATCATCATACCATCAATTTCCAGCTTCATAAACATCACTCTGTCTGACACTCTTTTCACCTCCAAAACACTCTTGGCATGCTGTTCCTTCAGGATAACCCATACCCCATTTCTCCTCCCATCCACACCATGATAGAACAATTTGAACCCACCTCCGATAAACCTGGTCTTACTTCCCTTCCATCTGGTGTCTTGCACATACAATATATCAGCCTTCCTTCTCTCCATCATATCAGCTAGCTCTCTCCCTGTACCAGTCATACTACCAACGTTCAAAGTTCCTACCCTCAGTACCACTCTCCTGACCTTCATCCTCTCTTCCTGCCTTTAAACATGTCTGCCCCATCTTCTTCTCCTTCTCCTTCGGCCAACATAGCCCAATTTCCACCAACACCCTGTTGGCTAACAGTACTGGTAGCAGTCGTTGTTAACCCAGGCCTCGAGCAAACTGATAAGGAATTCTGTATTGTTGCCTGTATATGTCATTTACAAAGCTTTTGCACTGGATGCCCTTCCTGATGTAACCCTCCCCATTTATCAGGGCTTGGGACCAGCATGAAGAAATGTACTGGCTTGTGCATCCTCAGTGCCTGGGTTCTTACTATTATTATATAACAAAGATTATTCCTAGCTATGTCTGGAAAATCCAGGTCCCCAACTATTGTCATTTCCTTTCTGTGCTTCATGTGAGAAATTGGTGCATTTCTCTAGGTCATCAGCACTAGACACTGGTAGTCTACATACTTGAGTAATAGTAATCTGTTCCGGGGTTGTCTTTATTGTCATGGTTACACAAGCTACAATATTAATGCTAACATCAAACATGTAATAACTACAGTTCTTGTATCAGTCTTTAATCCCTTTCATGATACCTCCAACCTGTTTTAATTACAATACTAGTGAAGGTAAAACATTTATACTCAAACTGGTTTCTGATCATTGTTGTTTAATCACGCTTCATTGATGAACACATAACAAGGGTATGTATGCCAGGGAGAAGCGATTTACATGAAAGTCTGGGATTACACTGACTACTTAGGAAAACAGCATTCCTAATTTTTTGAATTGTTTGTGACCACACATTGTGCCTCTGAGTAAATATATGGCTGTAAGTCTAAGGAAGTACATTATCATTGAAGCAGATATCAAAAAATTAAATTTCATTGTTGTTAGAAAATCATAAACAAGGGATGATGATCTCAAAATAAAGAGAAGAAAACAGCTGCAGTGCTGCAAATATCTTATACTGTGTGAGGAAATATTAGTGTAACTGTTTTTAATATACCATTCATCAACACATCTACTTGCAAATTAAAAGGGACACATTTCAGAACTTGGTCCTGTTGAGCCTTTAATGTGAATCAGTGTAATGTCATATATTTAATATATGTAATCTACTTTTTCTTCTGTGTCTCTGGAAAATAATGACAGTAATCTCAAGTGTGTGTTGTTAATGCCCTGGTTCAAATCCAGAGAATGCGCTGTTCATGTGAATGTATTGATGTTTAAGGAGCACATGTTCATATTGCAACCCAACAAAGTTGAGGAAACGTCAGAGATGTACATTTTAACTACCTGTTTCATAATGTTTTTTCTCTCTTCATCCTTTGCACACCTTTGGTTTTGCACACTTGACGAACAGTGGTCCCTAGCAGCAGGAGCAGCTGGTGACTTCAAATCAAAGGGGGCTGCAGGAGACAGCTGAATGGGTGAGGGCAACTAGAAAGGGGCAAAGCTGTGCTCAAAACCACAAAAACTGTGACTTTAATTAAATATTCTGCTCTGGGTACCAAATCATCATTATAAGAGTACAATCAAGACAAAAATGAAGTGGAGAAGAAAAAATATATTTCAATGCATTGGCTGCATGACAGCTTACTTAATGTCTAGATGGAAAGAAAAAGGTTGTGAGGCATGAAAAAATAAATTACTTTTTAAATACATTACTGGAATGCCAGTCAAAATTAAGTATAAAAGAACAAGCAGCATTAAACTCAAACCACTTCTTGTACTGCAGTTCCAATTACAATTTATACTCAGCTATTCCTGCTCAAGATATAAAGAGCTTTACAAACTTCAACAAGATTAATGAACAAAAACTAGATTTTTTGATAGAAATAGTATTAGAAAGCTTACACACAAAATCAAGATTTGGCCAGGAGAACATGTTTTTCAAGCATCAACAGATGAAAAGTGAAAGTTTTTTTTAAATATCTTGCTTGAAATTATGAAGTCGGTGTGCCCAACTAGAAGAAAAACACTCAGAAATAAGTATCAGAAAAGGTCAGAGGATATACCACCAGCTTGCTGATCAACAGAAACTGCAACCTTAATGTAGGTATTGAAATAAGCATTAAATTATAAACAAAATGTATGTGTAGGGGAAGAATGAAATAACGTTTTTTGTGATACAAAGATAGACCAAGGGATAGGAAAACTATAGTAGTAAGGAGCCAACAATAACTGTATCCTTCTTAAAGTACCCCAAAGATTGCTATGCAGTACTATCATGTACCACATATTTATATATGTGTGGTGACAGAAGCATGGCTTCAGAGCAATGAAAGCAGTCCTTATCTTCCTGGTATAATATGTAAATTTATCTTCAGACCTACTGACATTCATAGGGTAGTATCAATTTTTGTCAAGAATATCATCATCATGAGAGATTCTTTGGGACACATCAGTTAACATCAAGAAATCCAAATCACAAACAAGACTAATTACCACTTTAGAGCTAACTAAAGAACACCCTTTATGTCTCCTTCTGAGCATGATAATTACCTTAGCACATTGGTTGAAATTCTCATTAAAGCCAATACTTTTCTACTTGTGGACTTCAACTATCCATTAATAAACTGGCTGACCTACACTGCAAATGCTCGGCATGCCCAGTAGTTCCTTGACATTACAAATGCTAAATGTCTTTCACAGATAGATAGCTATCCTAGTAGGAACCCCAAGATCCTGGATCTAGTCCTCACAGATATGGCCATTAGTTACAAACCTCTGTACGTATTATCATGTCTTGTTAAATCAGATAATAATTTGGTGACCTTTTCTTTAAAACTGACGATATTTCCCCTGTAAATGGTTCTGTATTTAGGGACTTCTCAAGACCAAACCTTCTTCAATTACTTAATGACTTAAATACATTCTTTTGTGATCCTCCTCCTAAGGATCCCATTGCTTAGGCTGTTACATCTGCCTTTGACTTCCACTCCCACATAAATAGTTGTATTGATAAGGTAGTCTCTATCTGCATCAAGTATAATGAGAACTTTGAAAACAACCCCCTGTGGTGACATATAAATGCATTATATGACATCAGAAAGGAAGTGCTTAATGCTTAAGAGGTTTCATTCTACCTACCTTAAGAGTATGCTTAAGCAAATTAACGGAGAGCTTCAGGCTACCATTAGGAATCTCAGAGATGAGAATGAACTTAAAATAGTCACTGAAACCAAAAGTATCTACAAATCTTTCTTTAACTAATAGGCTAACTAACAGTTATTGCCAATTTTACTCCACCATCAGTAGTTGTTATTCCACAGGTTCTACAATCCTAGCCACCCCCTTCAATTACTATAGAACAAGTTCTCGCAGCCCTCTCAAAAACTAAGAATACTTCATCCATGGACCCTGGTAATGTACCTGATTTCATGATTATCAGTGCCAAATATGGCCCTTCTGAACTGCTAACTTGTTTAATATAAGCCTCTCCACTATTTAGACTCCTGAAGCCTGGAAAACAGACAATGTAATGCCATTACACAAGGGTAGCCCAATCACAAACCACGGAAACTACAGACCCTTTAGTCTCACTAGCCTCAAATAAAAAGCTATGGAACGCATTATTTCAGACTTCATTAACTTGGACATTGAAAATCCCTTAACCTTGGGCTCTCATCAATTTGGGGTTGTCAAAGGCAGGTCCTGCCTCTTTAACCTCGTTAATGTCTTTGAAGAAGTAACCAAAACAGTGGATTGTGTTTAAGTAGTCATAAAACATATCTAGACCTATCCCAGGTCTTTGACACTATTTGCCATGTAGGCATTATTGACAGATATGTAAAAATGAAAATAGCCTTATATTATGCAGTGGATAGCTAACTGGTTTTCTGACAGAACCCATGTAGTTAGAGTTGCAGATGCCACTACTAAAAACAAACAAACAAACAAAAAATACCAGTGGCTTACCACAGGGCTATACTTAACTAAGTTTGTAAATAACTGTAAGTTCAGTGTTGCTATTCAATCTACAACTGAATCATAACTGTTCCAGCATGGGTTAGACCATGTTAACAAATGGCACAAAGATAATGCTCTCAAATTAAATATAAAAAAGTGCAGCATAGTTCATTTTGGTAAACAAAACAGTTTCACATACCATATAGGTGATGCATCCCTCAGATTAGTGCCTGTTCTAAGGGATTTAGGCACTCTTCTGGATAATTTCTTATCATAGTCATGATGCCTCCACAATAGTTCAGAAAACCTTTTATCTAACTCATCTAATTTTTAAGGGTATCTCTACTAGACCCAGAAAGTCTCAATTCCCCTTTACTCGTATCTTAATAGAAGCACTATTGAATATAGCATACCATGTGGCTTGTATTTGTGTAAATATTTCACAAAACAGATGACTAAAAAAGATCAGTGGCCTCAAAAATCTCAGTTATCAGGAGAGACTCTCAACCCTTTCTCTGAACTCATTCTATTACAGACTGATCTGCAGGGATCTATGTGCAGTCTTTTGAGCCATGAAAGATCTAACCCTAATTGACCTCTTATTCCTTCACAGAACTAATGGAACCTCAAATACTCAGGTAACAAAACTGGACCTTCATCAGCAGATAAACAACGCACATTGGAGTGATAGATTCATATCCTAACATTTTACTCAATTATTTTATAAACTTCCACTACACGTCAAACACAGCATACCCTTGCCAGTTTCAAAGTAAACGTAGATAATTGGATGGGTACCCTCAAATTCTCCCATGGTCTATATTGTCTTGCCCTCTTTGAGGCCAGAGATAACATTTGAATAGGATTTTTTGTCTTGGCTTATAATGGTCTGCAGATTGTTTGCCTAGTATTTATGAACTGATATGTTAGACTACAAGTGTTGTTATTTTTATATTTCTTTATTTGATGGCAAAAAGACATTTAGTGTGCGTGTGTGTGTGTGTGTGTGTGTGTGTGTGTGTGTGTGTGTGTGTGTGTGTGTGTGTGTGTGTCTGTGTGTGTGTGTGTGTGTGTGTGTGTGTGCCTGTTTGTATGTATATGTGAATAAGTCTCCCTACTTGAGTGTACACTTTTGTTTGCAACCTTCTGTGTATACTTGTGTATCTGTGACTCTGCATGCTTGAATGTATGTCTGTGTATAGACATTATTATGTAAAATACTTCCTCGGCATGTGCTACAGCAACTTTGAAACTTTAGGTGATGGAACTATTCTACATTAAAAATATGAAAAATTTGTATATACTAATATACAATTCCCACTACCCCTCCTCCTCAGGTTCTTCCACCTCCCACCTCCCTCTCTTCTCTCTCAAACACATACCTGTATCTACTATAAAAAAATTCCTTCAAAAATTAAAACCTTGCTCTAATGCCCCTGATAATATCCCTTCCTTATTCCTAAAGACAGCTGCTGAAGCCATTGTTCCTCATCTGTATACTTATAAACCGGTCAATCCAAGAAGGTTATGTACCCCAAATTTGGAAAAAAGCCTACAGTACTCACCTCCACAAAGGAAACAATAATAACATCTCCAACTTTAGACCTATTGTCATCTTATCTCCCATTTCTAAACTACTTGAAAAATGTAGCCACATACAACTATTACCATACCTCACCGACAGTCACCTACTAACCCCAACACAACATGGATTCAGACCCGGTCACAGCACTTCTACTGCACTACTCTCCTTGAAACTGTAAATAAAGCCAGAGACTCCAACTGCATTGTCTCCACCCTCCTCCTAGGCCTTTCTAAGGCTTTCAATACTATCTCCCACTCCCTCCTGCTGACCAAACTCTCTAACCTACATCTTTCACCCTCTTGTATCAACTGGTTTACCAGTTATCTTTCCATCAGGCAACAATCTGTCAAATGGGAGAAATCTACTTCCTCATTCCCCAACACTGTCACTGGTGTTCCCCAGGGTTCCATATTAGGTCCCTTACTGTTCAACATTTTCATTAATGACTTCCACCACAATATCCCAAATGGTAAAATAGTCCAATATGCAGACGATTCAACAATTATCTGTGCTGCTAACTCCATTCCTTCCCTTATAAAACTAACTCAAGATGTCTTCTCAACCACTGAAAAATGGATGCATGATAACCAGATAGCTCTCAATCCATCAAAAACCAAACTCATGTTAATTCACACCATCCAAAAGCATAACTATCAACATAAATTCCTTCCTCATAACCAGTCACAACAACACATCCCTTGAAATTTTTTTCAGTGCTAAACTGTTAGGAGCTCTCATCGATAATCAGCTTAAATTTGATTCCCATATACAAACAAACATTAAAAAAACACATCAGAAATTTGGTATATTTGCTTCCTCTCCCCACCCACTAGACTCCTCCTCTCTACCACATACCTCATCCCTTCTCTCCTTTATGGTGCCCCACTCTTAACCAACCTACAATCCTCTATCAAAACAAAACTCTCCTCCTGCTACAACAAAATCAACAAATTCACCACTGGGCACAGATCCTCCTCCCATCACTGTACTGCCCTCCACAAACTAAACTGGCTAGAGCTTCCCAACTACCTTATCTACACTCAACTAACTCATGCTCATAAGCTCATTTTCAAGCCCTCACTCTGCCCCTCGCTCGCCTCAACCTTCACCATGCACCAACCTAGCAGACCCCTAAGAACCAGCACTCAGAACCTAATTGAACTCCACAAACCTGCCCGTCCAGCAGGCAAACTCTTACTCTCCTTTTCCCTTGCCCGTCGCTGGAGCTCCCTCCCACCTCATATCCGCAGCACCAGCAGCCTCCCCATCCTTAAAACTCTCCCCCACTCACATTTATCATCTCTCTGGGAATGCTCATGTTCCCATCCTGCATAACATCCCCAGCTGCTGCCTTACCCCATTAGTCTACAATCACATCCCCGCTATGGGAACATACACACTGTAAACAACCACTTATATTTAATATCTTCTGTACATACCTACTAACTATTGTCTTTAATTTAACATCTTTTCTAGTGAATATAGAGATTAAAAATTATAAATTTATATGAATTGTTGCATTTGGCTCTTCTTTGTATTCCAGTTGTATTAACATTTACTTGTGCTTATATGTACTCTTCTGGTAATTTAACAGACTGTTATTTTATTTCAAACTTTTATACTTTATATTGTATCTATGGAGCTTTTCTCCCCAGGACTCCACTGAAAATGGGCTCATTCAGCCCAATGGACCATCCTGGCAAACAAACTTCAAATAAATAAATAATAAATAAATAATAATAAAACAAATACAAAACAATTTAATTGATGTACCATTATCTAAGCTCAATAATGTCCTTCAGGGTAGACTTGAGAGAGAAATAATGGACATTCCAGAAGTGGAGAGGTCCTCAGCCTCTAATATCAGATCTCACAACACCACTGGGGACTGTAACATCCACTCTGTCAGGCATCATTGCTTGGATTAGCAATGGGTGTTTCAAGCTGCCTTTGCAACGTTCAATGTATTACCTCTATTTATAGATAAAGTTCTAAAAAGATCAAGATTAAGGTGGTAGAAATACAGAGGTTACTTGCTTGTATTTGTATTTACATGAATAATAGCAGGAGAATTTCCCTTAAGTTCTACACAAATTTATCCTAACTTATATAAATGTCACCCATGACTTCCACGATCTCCATTGAAAATAGGCATGATGCTTAGATCTTCAAAATCAGCACAACACATCAAAAACATAAATGAAGGTAAACGTATAAACATGCACATTTAGATACACACATTTAGACAAATACAACTGAATGTACATATATAAATACTATGAAAACATATATAAATAAGGATATCGGACATAGGTGCACATAGCTAAACACACTCCCATTGATATGGACTATACATTGTTTTTGAGAAATGGGCACAGGCAATATTGTTGTACCCCTGTACTCAGGTATATAGCTATCAAAAGTAATGCATAGATACAGTATATACATTTTTACCTGCAACTTTGGAAAAAAGAATTACAGAAAATATACTTGTTTTGTATAGATATCAAAATGCAATACATATCTTAACCCCATTCTTTATCTAAAATAACTTTCTTTGTATAATCTGCCTGTCTTGCTAATAAGGTAAGGAGGAATACGGAATAAAGGCATAAATCCAAATATATTAAATCCCTGGAGATATGCTACTGACTTTCATATATGAAAATGCAAGGCAGAACTTGTCTGCTTTTTATCAGACACTTTAAATGCCAGTACGCATTTATTTATATTTTAAAGACATACTGTGTTTTATTTACTATAATTCCTTTTCAGTGCTGTGCCTCTTGCAGAATTGTTGGATACACAAGAATAAAGGCAGGCTGCTTTTGCTTTATTTCCAGTGCTGTGCATGATTAGTTTATTTCTATATCAAATCTTACCCAATAATAACAATATACCCAGAGAAATGCTGAAACAAGTTTCATTTGGAATAGCTGTAACAGTAACAAAAAATACGTTGAAGCTGCGGACTCTTATCAAAAGGAAAAAAAGCAAAAGATTCCGGGTCTGATGGGTAGGGTGCAACCTGATTTCAGAAATAGACCACAACAACAAACAAATGCAATTCCAGTGGATGTCTCTTAAAAAAAAAAAAAAAAAAAAAAACTCTGTAAACTGCATAGTTCCTGACTAAAACATCTGCCACCATATTGCATTTGTTGCAATTGTATCACTTTATAATGCATGCATTATATTGTTCTCAGTATAAAAAGCCCTGTGCAGTGTCATTTAAATGCAAGACCTACTACTTCAGGGAATTGACATACTTCATACATTACAGTCCATAAAACTGAAAAGAGGTTTATGCATCAGTATAAACTGGGCAGTAAAGGAATGACAGTGCAGAAAAAATAATGGCTACTTACAGCAGTCAACATATGTACTGCATTCTATATGTCATGCAGTGGCACAGTTGCAACCTATTTATTTACATGCTTTTTTTTTTTCTTATAGCATTCATAATTTCTTCAGACAACTTGCAGCGAAATTGTTCTGATTTATAACCTAGGTCTTCAAAACAGCAATTCACTTTTAGAAAAAAGTGAAATAAGACTGGAAACCACACAATCCTTGCTGAATATGTTTATCTGAATCCTGCCCACCCTAGTCGTGCACTGATCCAATCCAAACTCTACACAATAGCTTTATTTAGCGATGCCATTAAATAAAGTGTGTACACATATTTCGCACATACAAAAACACATGCATAGCACAAGATTTGTTCCCTTCCCTGGCCCTAAATCTAACTCTAGCCCACAAAAGCTTGAACATGTACTTTTACTCCAATGCCAAGATGTATATCCTAAATTTTTAGCATTTCCATACAGTCCCTCTTAACAAAGCTAAATACATATCTTTAGTAAACAAAGCAAAAAAGTTGAGTACTATACCAAAGTCCAGCCTACGATTCCAAAATCAAAAATGCACCAAAAAACGTGGCAAGGACACTGCTATTCCTTAAAATCTTTATTGCACATAAACACAAGATGAGCGCTTTCGGGACTTCTCCCTTCATCAGATAAAATTACAATAAAACAACCCCTTCTTTTAAACTAGTGCATATCCAATAGGATTCAGTAAAAAGCCCGCCTTTTTTGAAGGGTGGGCTTAACAGGTATCACATCATTTAAACCTGGTGTACGATTGGCCATAAGCTCAATGATCCATCTGGATTCTGCTAATTCTGTCAAATGCTTCACATCACCCCCTCTAGTGGTAAGCCTTATGTTTACTATAGCCCTGAAAGTGAATTTGTGTGTTGCATTATCCATCACATGTCTGCTCAAAGCATTATGCACATTCCCATTCCTAATGCTAGATAGGTGCTGTAATATCCTAGTCTTTAACATCTGGTTAGTTTTCCCTACATAAAAACTAGGGCAATGGCTACACTCAGCTAAATATACTATATCCATCGTTCGACAGGTAGCCCTCCCTTTTAACACAAATTGCCTATGTGTGACAGGATGCTCAAAGTTAGTCTTCTTATTAATGTTGCCACAAGCTTTGCACCTCCCACACGAGAATGTGCCCGTCGTTATTGTTGCCAATGTATTTTGACAACTTAGCCTTTCTTTGCATAACAAATCCTTCAGATTCTTGTTTCTTCTATATCTGAAGTTAGTTCTACAACCTACTATATCACTCAGCCCTTCATCACTAGTCAGAATGTTCCAGTTATTCTGTACAACATTACAGATATCACCTATGTTGCTACTGTAGGTAAACATTAACTGGGGACTCCTTACAACTGTGGGTCTTTTATTTTTGTCTATCAGGGCTGGAGTGC
Organism: Protopterus annectens; assembly: GCF_019279795.1. Classification (NCBI taxonomy): domain Eukaryota; kingdom Metazoa; phylum Chordata; order Ceratodontiformes; family Protopteridae; genus Protopterus; species Protopterus annectens. The sequence continues at coordinate 870,933,523 of NC_056727.1, read as the reverse complement.
GTCTAAGCCAAGGTTTATATTTGCTTTCCCTAAAGCCTTTGCTGGTGTTTATCAGCTTATCCACTTTATCTTCCCGATAACCCCTCTGTTGTAAACAGCCCTTAAGTGTAGCTAGTTCTTTATCATAATCACCATTTTCCAAACATATCCTGGAGATCCTACTCGCCTGCCCCTGTACAATATTTGAATATGTATAACGTGGATGCATGCTATCATATGACAGTATCGTGTTCTTCCAACATTCTTTCTTGTATAGTTTTGATGTGAAACCATCTACACTCTGTGCTGAGTTTACATCCAAAAAATCTATAGAGTCAAAGGAGGCTTTTAAAGTGAACCTAAAGAATGTTGTGGTCGAATGTAAAAAACTCACAAATTTCTGTAACATGTTCAAATTTCCATTCCATAATATAAAGACGTCGTCCACAAAACGCACATACATCTTTATATATCCCTTCCATGCATCATTACTCAATGTGTGGTTTTTCTCCCATTGGGCAAGGACTAGATTAGCATAAGTGTTGGCACAAGGGGTGCCCATGGCTACCCCCTGTGCCTGTCTATATATAGACTCTGCTCCTATGAAAATATTGTTCTCCAATACCAATAGCAGAAGTTCCTTTATTAGGCTAATCTTGACCTCAGCAACTCCTAGGTCATTCAAGAGGGTACTTAACATATCCACTCCATATTCATTGTTAATGACTGTGAATAAGTTGTTTATATCTAGGGTGGCCATCAATAACTTATCCTTCTTATCCATATCATCTACCCTACCCAACTTCATCAAGAAGTCACCTGTGTCCAATAAAATATTCTCAATCTTTTCAACATAGGGTTTTAATTGATGTTCCAACCATATAGAGATATTCTCAGTCACCCACCCTCCCTGAAACTATGGGTCTCAGGGTGGGTTAACCAGGGACTTATGAATCTTAGGGAGTGCCTTGAAGACAGGCGTGACTGCTTTTTCTAACCAAAGAAAGTCAAAAGTATCATCAGTAATTCTCATCTCAAACTTCAGCCTTTGCAGGGCATGATGCACCCTATCTATGGCTTGTCTCACACCCAATGGATTAATCTGGGTATATGTGCTTTCGTCTTGGAGTAGTTCTCTCAATCTACTATTATACCAGGTTGTATCTAGCACAACAACCGCCCCACCCTTATCCGCCGGTTTTATTGTTAAATCTGTATTATTACATAAACTCTGCAATGCTGTCCTCTGTGTTTGAGTAAGATTGTAAAATCTGCTGGTATCTCCTTCAATGAAGTATCTTATCAAATCTTGCTCACATCCCCTAACAAACAAATTCAGGGTGGGTGTAAGTGGTGGTACAAAACTACTCGGTTTCTTTAAGGTCAAATTACCTCTATCATTATCCCCATACATCATTTTCAGAGCTACATTGCGACAGAAAAGCATGATATCCATTATTATTTCATTATATACACTGCTATTGCTGGGCACAAATGTAAGCCCTTTGTTAAGTACTGCTAACTCATCATTATTTAAAACATATGTAGATAAATTAAAAACAATACCAAAGTCCACATTATTAGTCAGTCCAACATTTTCCTCCTTTTGTCCACGCTCCGGTCCTCGCTTAACGACCTTTTCCATGCACCTTTTTTCTTCATAGGTGCTGGCAGCATCTCCAAAAAATGCTGTTTCCCCCGTTGTGTTTTCGGTCGTGCCCCCATATTGCTTCCTCCTGATAGTAAGTCATCCATCGGCGTAGCTGCTGTAGCGCAGGTTACTGTTGATACTTCCGTGGAATGTGTAATGGAAGCAGAGTTGGTAATGGGCTCTGCTGGTCGCAAATTGTTGTCATCTCTATCTGGCAGAGATTCTTTCGATGTCGCTGGCGAAGTCAACTGGACCTGCTCGCTAACTGTACATGGTTCTGGTGGGTCTGCGTGAAATACTTCTGCCTCTTGCTGATGCATTACAACAGTACTAGCATTCCATCTCACACTAACCTGTTGGCGTGCTTTCTCCCATCTGCGTACATTACCATTGGGCTGAATATCGTTCGACTGTACTCCATTAGTTCTGGGCCAAACGAAGATATTACCTTTGGTAAAATCTTCAAAGTCTCTCTGTATTTTACCCAGTTTTTGCTTCTTCAAACGTTCATCATTATTAGCAAAAGTGACATACAACTGATGCAGGCGTTCTATGCTCCTTCTATCTACATAGTCTTTTTCCAGCTTACTCTGAAGCTCAGCTACTTCTTTTTTCAGCTTTTCAATATCCGGTGCAAAATAATCATTCAGCAACTCCATGTATTTGAAACTAGTGTTGATGTTTAATGATTGCCACTTAGCCAGTAAATCCGGATAACGATCACCCTGTGCTGGCATACAGAGGATCCTCATCCCTCTAGGAACAATGCCATAATCTATGCAAGCCTCTAGATGAAAGTTCTGCCATTGTAAACGTTGTAGCTTGCTTACCTTAAAGCTCAGATCTCTAGTCATTTCATCAAAAGTTTTATCTACTACTGCTGGAACTTGTCGCTCCATTCTTCCTTCTCCTTGGAGTGCAAAACCCAAGTTCAAAAGCGGGTTCTCACTTTCAGTATATTTTTTGTAGCTCCACATAGCAGTCTCTCCTCTTCCACCTCGCAAAACTGTGGAGGTAGTTTCCTCTGCATTCAACCTCCCTTCCATAGCATGTAGAGTACTCCAACAACAGGAACAGAAAACAAAGCAAAAAAGTTGAGTACTATACCAAAGTCCAGCCTACGATTCCAAAATCAAATATGCACCAAAAAACGTGGCAAGGACACTGCTATTCCTTAAAATCTTTATTGCACATAAACACAAGATGAGCGCTTTCGGGACTTCTCCCTTCATCAGATAAAATTACAATAAAACAACCCCTTCTTTTAAACTAGTGCATATCCAATAGGATTCAGTAAAAAGCCCGCCTTTTTTGAAGGGTGGGCTTAACAGGTATCACATCATTTAAACCTGGTGTACGATTGGCCATAAGCTCAATGATCCATCTGGATTCTGCTAATTCTGTCAAATGCTTCACATCACCCCCTCTAGTGGTAAGCCTTATGTTTACTATAGCCCTGAAAGTGAATTTGTGTGTTGCATTATCCATCACATGTCTGCTCAAAGCATTATGCACATCACCATTCCTAATGCTAGATAGGTGCTGTAATATCCTAGTCTTTAACATCTGGCTAGTTCTACATAAAAACTAGGGCAATGGCTACACTCAGCTAAATATACTATATCCGTCGTTCGACAGGTAGCCCTCCCTTTTAACACAAATTGCCTATGTGTGACAGGATGCTCAAAGTTAGTCTTCTTATTAATGTGGCCACAAGCTTTGCACCTCCCACACGGGAATGTGCCCGTCGTTATTGTTGCCAATGTATTTTGACAACTTAGCCTTTCTTTGCATAACAAATCCTTCAGATTCTTGTTTCTTCTATATCTGAAGTTAGGTCTACAACCTACTATATCACTCAGCCCTTCATCACTAGTCAGAATGTTCCAGTTATTCTGTACAACATTACAGATATCACCTATGTTGCTACTGTAGGTAAACATTAACTGGGGACTCCTTACAACTGTGGGTCTTTTATTTTTGTCTATCAGGGCTGGAGTGCATCTAAGCCAAGGTTTATATTTGCTTTCCCTAAAGCCTTTGCTGGTGTTTATCAGCTTATCCACTTTATCTTCCCGATAACCCCTCTGTTGTAAACAGCCCTTAAGTGTAGCTAGTTCTTTATCATAATCACCATTATCCAAACATATCCTGGAGATCCTACTCGCCTGCCCCTGTACAATATTTGAATATGTATAACATGGATGCATGCTATCATATGACAGTATCGTGTTCTTCCAACATTCTTTCTTGTATAGTTTTGATGTGAAACCATCTACACTCTGTGCTAAGTTTACATCCAAAAAATCTATAGAGTCAAAGGAGGCTTTTAAAGTGAACCTAAAGAATGTTGTGGTCGAATGTAAAAAACTCACAAATTTTTGTAACATGTTCAAATTTCCATTCCATAATATAAAGACGTCGTCCACAAAATGCACATACATCTTTATATATCCCTTCCATGCATCATTACTCAATATGTGGTTTTTCTCCCATTGGGCAAGGACTAGATTAGCATAAGTGTTGGCACAAGGGGTGCCCATGGCTACCCCCTGTGCCTGTCTATATATAGACTCTGCTCCTATGAAAATATTGTTCTCCAATACCAATAGCAGAAGTTCCTACACACACACACACACACACACACACACACACACACACACACACACACACACACACACACACTAGAAGCTCACCTTCATCTCTCTCCTGCCCAACCATACGTTATCCATCCATTGAGCCCTGTAGACAACGAGCATAACACATGTCCAGTAGTACGATATCCATTGAGCCCTGTGTAGATAACAAACCTTGCTAATGACGTTAGCTGCTGCACACGTTAAATGCGATTGGTCCAGCCTGCTGCTGACATTAGCTGCCACGCTAGTTAAATGCGATTGGTCCAGCCTGTTGCTGCAGTCCAGAGTACATCCATTCTGTGCTGTCGCCACTGTACAGACTGCTGGGCATCTGTGGGGCAGAGATGCCTTTCCCCTACTCAGACTGCTGAGAAAGCAGCCTGAGAGTGTTCCCGTGCATGCACGAAGTACTTCTGGGAATTACATTGCGGCGATCGTAACATGTTTTATTTTGTTTCTGTGTTTCCTGCACTTTTTCTTTTTTGTTTTCTAGGTGGGAGGGCTGCAGTCCTGCAGTCCTATAGCACGAGCCGCTCTTGCCTAGCAGTGGAGGAAAGTTCACATCCTAAGTTAAAAAATGATGAATTTAATATGGAATCCCATCAGTAGGACAATGGAGACTGGCACTGGTGTGGTCTTTTGGCAGTATTGCGGACAGTACTGAGTGAAGAAATGACATCTGTCTCTGTGATACAAAGTGTATGTGAAGTGGGTTTACAAAAATAGGCCACATAATGCAGGTTTCAAATGAAGTTTACAGATATCTTTAATGAATGGATTCAGAATAAATATTGATATTCACTGTGGTATATGAAATAAACAACCTAAAGTCTGTGATAAATGCTAAAATCTTACCTGTACACTATGTGAATTGGCGTTACAAAGATGTTGTGGTAAATTCACCTCTTGGCATTATTATTAAAAATATGTGCAGCACAAAAGCAGTAACATGAGCAATGTAGACATATGTGTCATATCTGCTGGAGAACTTAGTCATATCCCACAATTACTCATAATGACAACAATAACACATTTTACTGTAAACATTTTTGTCATTAGTAATTCTATATACTGTGCCAATAATGACCTCCAATTATTCTCTGTGTGTCCCCTTTTTGAACAAATGCCATTACATGAAATCCTGATGATGTGCAACCTAATGCTACTGGTGATATGTCAGTCAGATGTGAAAAGGATGAATGTGTCATGCTAGTGCTATAACTGCAGTGTTCCTTACTACTAATAGCCATTACGCATGTTACTCTGCTTTTCTGCAATACAAGGTAATTTTTATAATAATGCCTTTTGCATTTCTGTTCCATTTAGTAACATGCAAACATGGTTCATGGCTGAAGAAAAGAAGTGAAACATTTAATGTGGGCCACCTTTGGTAGCACAAACAAGCTCAGCACTGGTATGCAGTTGTCAGCACTCTGGATAGTACTGAGTGAAGAAAATGCACCTGTACATTAACTTTCCCTGTGACATAAGGTATACGTGCAGTGATTTTAAAAAAGAAAGACAGGTGATTTGGAGTTTAAATCCAGTTTGCTGATATATTTACATGGGGGGATGGTCTGAATAAACATTGACATATATTTTGGTATATGAGTGTGTTGTTGTTGGAAAGTCAGCTATTCTTAGGATTGCTAACATCATATGACCAGTTGCCTGTTTTATTTCTTATTATTTCATGTTGCCTAAAATCCTGATGATGTATGACAAAAATTAAAGTTCTGCTGTGGCAGGGGGATATGAGAAGAATGAATGTGTCAGTGTAATGCTTTTCTTGATTTAGTCAGTGCTAGATATACACTTTGGTTATTTTAATTCTCCTTTCAATTGGTTTCAGTTTTTAAATACCTTCTGTATTTGCCCACCACTCAGCAGCACACCAGTAGAGTTTACAGCCAAAGAAAAAAGTGATAAATTTAATTTCATCTGCTTTTCATGGTACAAACAACTTGACACCAGTGCATGGCCGTCAACATTCTGGCTAATACTCATTGAAGGAAATGCACCGTTTAACTAACTTTCTCTGTGGCACAAGTTGTAAGATACTTGAATTTAGATAAAGATGACAGGTGATGCAGATTTTGAATTAATTTCACAGGTACTTTTCCAGAAGAGGTCAGAATGCCATTTGTCATAACATGTTGCTTAGAAATGTAGCACTAAATAAAATGAGTATCATAACTATGTTTATTGCAACACATGGATCCTTAATGATTACTATATAAGCCCAATATAAAATATATTAAGTATGTTAAACATAACAATGATGATATTTAATTAAGAATGTGTCTGCAAAATTATGATATGCACAATAGTTTTGCTATAATTAACATAACTCATCACCTATCATAAGCATGTGGTAAGGGCAAAATGTCTTTTGATGTATGTATGCAACATGCCCTAACATGTAATACTCAGGCTATGCACCTCCATGCATCTGAAATGTATTTACAGCCACAAATATCACCTTTCACATAGAAATGCAGTCCCATGGCTACTAAAAGTCACACACACAGGCATCTCTTAAGTATGTCTCTAGCCATTGTTATAGATTCATAGATTCATATATTTTACCAGGCTAACAACCCAGTGGGCCTTTCTTAATGATGTCCTGCATCCAAATAAGACATTGGGGGCCAAGTATTTATAAGCAGCATCTGTCCATAAGGGACATAGGTGCTTAAATTAGTAAATCTGTAAGTAACATGTTAAAAAGAAAGCTGTCCTGTGCAGTGACAGTTACTAAGCAAAGTTTACTATTTCATTCTTCTTTTTCTCATGGGTTTGACTTCCAGGTAGTACTACTCAACCTTACTAGTCTGTAACTCCAAACAGACTAATATGTACAAGTCATACCATTTTCCTCCAAATAAACATGATTATAACAAATGCATAAAGCATTTCAGTGTTTAACATTGGAATGTGTGGCAGTAGTTTGAGTACCATGGCTAAAGCTCACTGACATATTTCTCACCTTCTGTGCTTTTGGATGTAATTAGTGCCAATGTGTCTGGCAAACCACTGCTGTGCTTCCAATTGTGCATATACAGTTGGCAAAGCTGTGCATTTTTGAGCACAAGTTGATACACATGAGATCTGAATTGGGTCTCAGTTCAGACACATATTTCTAGCTAGACTGCTGCAGACATGGCTAGCAACAGTAGGCATGGTGTTCCATTTAGACCACAAGGTGTTGAGGAGTCCAGGATTTTTGTGACAACCCTCATGAAGTGGTACATCTGGTGTCTGTTGCTGGAGAATTGTACCAGATCTCACTATAAGGCCAAGGCTTGGAATAGCGTGGTCAAATCTGTCTCCAGTGTAACTGACATCCCATGCACTGGGAATTTATGTTGTCAGCACTACAGTAACATGAAGAAGGGCAAGTATGACCTTCTGAGTCAACGAGAGGATTAATTTTAGACTGCAAACATCCCTCAATTGTGTAAGTGTAGTAACACATAACCTGTGTATGATATGGCATTAACTAGTCAGCCAACACAATTATTCATTATGCTTTCATATATATGTTTTTTTCTGTTTGCTACTGTACAGTTGCCCCAGAGATAGAAAAAAAAAACATGAGGTGCATCAGGAGAGAGTAACCCTCAACAGAGTGGCCTGGGGAAAGTATTTTCAGTCCATCACTCTATATCATCTTGAGCAGGCATACCTTATCTTTCATATCAAGCATACATGCATGCTACAATAGCTCTTGGGGATTGCATTAGGCAATGAGTATATCGGCTGAACCAATACCCAATAACAGACATTACATTTTTTTAACATTATATTAACTGCAATACTGCATGTCATTAGCAATTCATTTTTTGCAGTTATAAAATTTGAAAGCATATATCTGATATGGCATAGTCAAATGTATGATTCTATTTGTCATATCATATCATTGTGCTTGACTGACAAAATGATACATTAATGATATATATAGGTTCATAGGGATATACTAGGCTAATGACCACCAGGACCTTAATAAGCTTAGAACTGCATTTATTAGAAGGTTGTATGTCAGCAATGAAGTTTCAAGAGGGTATGTGGGTGGGGCAGTTCTATTAGTTTGGCCATTACTGTCTGTCAGAGCCATGGGGACCAGATCCAAGTTCCCATCCATTGATCAAGATTACACTTAAATATGGTTAAGGGGTGGGCTCCTCTTCAATTGAATGGGTAGTCTATTCCATAACATGGGGATCCTCTGAGATACATATCTGTCTCACCTACATGTGTTATTTATGTCAGAAGAAATATTTAACTCCTTGGATCTCATGGTTCTGATATTGTTTATTTTGCAGACATGCAAAAGGTCCATCAGAAAGGAATCTGAAGATGCCTTGCATGCCAGACAAAGATTGCCTCTCAGTAATCTGTAGGGGACAGGGTATAGAGATAGGACTTAAAGACATTCTGTATAGGACAATGTGTTTATACCTTGTATTCTCCTGGTAATGAACCTTTGTGGGCATTCCAACTGTTGCATATGTTTTGTCAGGTACATGCCAAGGGGGGCATTATGCTCAATGATGCATCTGACAAGGGTAAAAAAACATGGCACTATGACTTCCTTGGACCTGGATGCCATGTCCTTAATTATAACTTGGGGACATAGAATGAGTTTTTTATAACCTTGGCCCCACGCTGGTCAAAGGCCAGATTACTATCTACATATGTTCTTGAATCTCTGACTATTGGGTCAACTCTTAATGTGCCTTATGAATGGAGTAATTAGCCTGGGTGGCACTTTTCCCAAAAGGTACTATAATGCATTTCTTGGCACTAAGTTTTAATCCGTGACATTGCCACCAATCATTTGTCTGTGTTAGAGCCTCTTATAAGAATTTGTGATAGCTCCCAATTTGCAATCATCTGTAAACTTGGACAGCCAAAGGCCATTTGCATAAGCCTTTACCTCCAAGAAGTATATGCCAAATAGAAGCAGTCCAAGCAAGGAGCCCTGAGGTACCCTGCAGGTGGCCAGTCTCCTAGTGGAGGTGGTATCACAATCCTGACTTCCTTGGTCCTGTCTGTGAGCCAGTTGGCAACCAAGTGAATTATGTGGGGTTTATGCTCTCTTTAATGAGTTTTTCAACTATACCTGAGAGGGGTATTGTATTGAATGCCTTAGCCAAGTCCAGATGGTGTTGTTATGCACTATTTTCCTCTTAACCATTGTTTTGGTGATCTTCTCAAAGAAGACTTCCAGGTTCAGTAGGCATGATCTTCTCTTGATAAGGCCAAACTGGGGTCAATTGATGGTCCACTCTTTTGAAATAAGATAACTGTTTTAGTCCTCCATTCTCATGGTACAAAGCCTGTTTTGATGCTATAGTTGAAATATGACTTAAAGGGTCATGATAGGGCGTGTTTGCAGCTGTTTAGGAGGCATCATGGGATATTGTCAGGGCCTATTGTGGCAGTGTTTTTGGTCTTAGCAAGTTTCACCAGGACCTGATTCTTGTTAATACATTGCTGCTGAAAACAAAATGACCATCAGTACAATGAGATAGACTGACGATTGTGGTTTGGCCCAACATATCTCCACAGGTGGCTTCTGCAGTGCAACCACAGATAGCACAGCCAGCCAGCATAACTGATTCACAACCTGCCAGCATTGCCTGTACAGCTCCTGCCTGACCTGCTCCACCTGCATCAGGTGCTCTGCCTTGGCTGTTAGTGCAGTGGTATCTTCATGGATCAGTAGCAGGGGAGGTGTGAATTTTGTCACATATCAGGAACTGACAGAGCTGGTGGAGGGCATTATGGAGAGGGACCTCATTGCCAAAATTGTCAGGGCTGAAAAGGTACTGTATGGCACAATGATGTTATGTCTAGCACTGAACAAGGCAACTGACACAGGAGATATGATAATTGTGAGGGTGAGGGCTAGATTCTCGCTGTTCTCAAGCTGGATGTAGATGTGTTTTCAGTGTCCCCTACTTATCCCCATTCATAATGTCACCCAAACCTTTCTGTCTATCACCACCCCCTCTGTCTTGTATGCCCTGCATGTCTGCACCTATTATCTGATCTATTCTACTTACCTGACCCCTTCATTCCTAATCATACTCCCCAACATTCCTCTCTCTCTCTCTCAAAAAAAAGAGCACCTGTCCCACAAAAACATTTCTCCGCATATATGTCTCTCCACTTTGACTATGTGTTATCTTAACACAATTTGGCCATAGCCAAATTATGGAACTCCCTCCCACCCATGATTACCTCTGTACCATCATGCATCCACTTCAAAACTTTACTAAAAGCGCACCTAAAAACATGCTGGCTATGCCCTTGCAACTCCCCCTCTAATATCACCCACCCCATCCACCCACTACCTTTTTTTCCACCCAAACTACCTTGATTAAAGCAAGCTCGGATGCTCATAAGCCTAACTACTTATTATACAGTGGGAACCTCTTATTGTAACAATTGTCAATGTCTGTTATGTACTTCACAGATGATAAAGATTCTAGTTGACTACTGATGCACTATGTTCTTCATCTGTAAATATATTTGTAATTTTTAATTGCTATGTTGATCAAATTGTTAATTGCGATGTAAATCCAATGTAATTACTGTCTGTATATTTTAACTGTGGAGCTTTTCTCCCCAGGCCTCCTCTGAAAATGGACCTAGGTCCAGTCAGACACTCCTGGCCAACAAATGTAAATAAATAAATAAATAAATAAATAAAATAATAAATAAAAACAATTGATTTGGTAAAATTGGCTATACAATATTATTCTGTTGTTGTCAAACATCCATGGTGTGATGACTGTCCAAACCCATGAACCTGTATATGAAGAATAATACATTTATGTTCTGAAGAAACTATGGTGCACTCCCACCACCTTCCTGCAAATTCCTGTATTATTTCCTCTGTGTTCTCATAGGTTCATAGGTTCATAAATAGGTACTAGGCTATCTGCTCGAGGGCATTTATAAGCCTAGCTAGAGTGTATCAGCTTTGGTGCCCCATTGATTAATTAACTGAGTCTCTGTCAAGAAGAGTCAATGAAGTGATCCCAGGGGTGTATTTTTGGTTACCCATCCACTCATCAAGGTTTCTCTTGAAGAGTGTTAGTGAGGGGCTCTGCCTAATGTAGTTAGGAATTTTGTCCAAAGCATGGGGAGACTCTGTGACAGGACTCTATCCCTCCAGCATGTTCTATTTATTGTTGTGGTGAGGTTTAGCTCACTAGAGCGAGTAGCTCACAGTGACTTGGATTTCTTTAGGTGGAGCATGTCCATCAATTCTGAGTTGGACGTGGCTTTGTTAGTCAGGCAGAGATCACCTCTGAGTAAGTGATATACCACTGAGTACAGCCGGAGTTTTTCCAGTCGGGCTGCATAGGCCAGTAATCATCTTGGTGAGGTACTTTTGTGGTCTTTCCAGCTGTTGGAAGTGTCCTGTGAGGTACATCTCAAATGGGGCATTGTACTCCATGATGGGTCTGATGAATGATGAGTAGATGGGCACTATAACCTCTTTATTTCTAGATGTGAACCCTTTAGTAATTAGATGGGCTACATAGCAGGATTTCCTAACTACTTTGGCAATATGATTGTCAAAGGAGAGATTACTATCTACCTGTGTCCCCAGATCTCTTATTACCTGTATTAAGGGGGCTGCCACCTATGTGGTAATTCATGGGTGTTTTGTTTTTCCCAAACATTTTCTCTCTTTGCTTAGCTCTCCCATTTTCACCACTGTCCTATCAACCTCTTTTTCACACATTTAATCTGGTCAAAAAATCAAGTCACACACAACACACATGGCCAGAAATTACTCATCAAAAAGCCATAACTTTTTGACCTCAGCATTTGTGTGGAGATTAGCACTGCACACCAATGATGAGTGATAGTGTATCTCATTTAACTCTCTGTGGCAAAAGCTGCAGATTTTAGTTTTAGCCACATAACTTTGTTTACGTTCATGCAAATGTATTTAGCCTCACTGAGCTATGTGCAGTCAGGTTAATCATCTCTTGAACTGGCTGAAGAGTTTAATGTATACAACATATGATTCTCCATTTACAAAGATTATTCCTGCCTTCATGACAAATGTGTACATCAAGACACACCTTAACATAACAACACTGTGTTGTTATACTGCTGGCTGTAATGTACACCTTATGTAATGTTAAAATTGTCATTACTGTAATGAAGATGATGGCTACATTCTCCCTTGCCTCATTGTTTTTTGACTGTCAAAATTAAGGTTGTGAAATAAGATTTCCTCTGTGGTGAGTTGGCATAATTCACTTGGTAATGGTATCAAGGGTTTGAATCTAGAAATATGTGAAAGTCATAATTAATGTTTTAATTATGTGTGCAAATGTTCTCTACACATCTTAGTAACTGACCATTATTGTAATTATGACTCAATCATGGTTATGCTTTCCGACTCTAGATTTCAAACTGTTGGAAGTACTTGACTGTACATAACACAACAGATTACTTATCAGGAAAATCATAAAATTAACCTGCCCCAAGGATGTTTAAAAATGACCAAGAAAAATATAGTATTCTTTGTTTGTCTCTACCACTGCCTCCATATCAATATGTGTTCCCATTTCTGTATCATCACTTTTTACTGTTTCATATTTTTAGGCCATTGCATATAATGTGCACATTATGCAATTTTACTATTGTCATGAGGACAATGAAGAGTAATACATACATTCTCTTTTGCTTCAATCTGTTATCATATTTAAAGTTGATGTCACAGGAGTTCTATGTGGTATGGTTAGATAATACTCAAGTCAGTATATCTGTTTTGGAATACTCACAAAAGATAAGCAGGAACCGTTTGTCAAACACCAATAACCAAAATACGAATGGTCCAGGCACACTAAGGTAGCTTGAAACTGAGTTTATTGTAAAACCAAATACAAGCACTTTTACCTGCCCAATGCAAGGCTTTTTCAAGATACTTGAAATAGTCTTGCATTGGGCAGGTGAAAGCGCTTGTATTTGGTTTTACAATAAACACAGTTTTAAGCTACCTTAGTGTGCCTAGACCGTTCATATTTTGGAATACTGCCAAAGATTAAATCCAGATGAAAGTCAAAGTGTTTTTGAATGTTTTGCATGACTCCTGTGGTTTGTAAATGTGTGTTTTTGAATACTTTGTATGTCTCTTGTGGTGTGTAAGTGATGGATGTTTTTGAATGCTTTGTATGACTCCTGTGGTGTGTAAGTGTTGGGTGTTTTTGAATATTTTGCATGTTTCCTGAGGTATATAAGTGTTGGGTGTTTTTGAATGCTTTGTCTCCTGTTGTGTGTAAGTGTTGGGTGTTTTTGAATGCTTTGTATGTCTCCTGTGGTGTGTAAGTGCTGGGTGTTTTTGAATGTTTTGTATGTCTCCTGTGGTGTATAAATGTTGACTACACATTTTATTAAGACACCATCATCCTGCTGCTGTATTACTGTGCTTGTTCACTATTGGGAACTTTGTCTTCTATAGATCTAGGCTGAATAATTATGATGATAAAGTGAACAATAGCACAACACAAATATGTGTAGAAATAGAAATGAACCATACACTAATCTCTTAGAATGTCTGTATGTATATTCTTGTCATCAGCTCTCCACCTCTCCCCACCTCTTCTGTCATTAAATAAATATCCTTGATTCAAAACTGTTCCATAAGCCATGTTTCCATCAGCAATAACATGCTTGATCCCTTGTGTAGTTCATAATATACATATTGCTTACATATAGGGATTGAAGAACTGCAACTGTCATGGCACATGTGTAAATCATGACACTTGAAATATAACTATAGCACATATGTTCTGCATACCATCAGATTCAGACATGGATGTATGTGTCTATTGCATATCTGTGTGAAAGTCAGCCTGGAGCATTACAGAGTACTGCTAATTCGTATTCTAAGTTCAGCACCTCAAGATATGATTACACATACATGCATGCATTCATACAAATATTTCAAGCATGGGCAATAATGCCCTTCTAGCCTACCAATATACCAAAACACTTGTTTCCATAATAAGTGTCCAGGCTTTTAAAAATATCTATACTAGTACTTGCTTTAATATAATTTGATAGTCTGTTCCATGCATCAGCTACTCTGTCAGAGAACCAAATAGTGCACTTCTCATTCCTATAGAATCTTCTGTCTGCATAGGTTGTCTGATGATTCTCCAGTACTTTTTGATAACCTCTAACATTCCCAGAAGAAGTCTGTAAATGCCCTGTATACCTGAGTAAGATCTCCTCTTAAATATTGATGAGACACTGTACAATTTCAGATATTTTAGTCTTTCATAATAATCTAAATTTTCACATCCATGGATGCCCTTGGTATATTTCCACTGTACTCTTTCCAGTTTACTCATGATTGTTTTCTTATAAGGTTTCCATATTGTTATTTCATACTCAACTTTGGTCTAATGTAACTAACAAACAATGACTTCATCATTTCTGATTTCCTAGACTTTATAATTATCATTAATCAATCGGTTTATATGATTAGAAAAACTTAAAGCTGGATCTACCCATATATCCAAGTACTTAAATGAATCTACAGTTTCAATCATGGTGTGCTTTATTAAATATTCACCTGTCAATTTATGTCTCTGAAATCTCATATGCTTAGTTTTTGATGTGTTTATCAGCATATTATTCTTCTGTGCCAAAATGGTCAATTTGATCAAATTCTTTTGCAGAAATATCTTATCTGAAACACTTGTAGTAGTTTACCCAGTTTCAGGTCATCTGTATATAGACTATAGAACACCTCAGATGAAAAAGTTAGGTCTGAAGAATACAATCTAAACAAGTAATGGCCTAGGACAGAGCTCTGTGGGACACCCTGACTGTAACCAAGAATTGCACCTGTCCAATTGCTGTATGATACTTGCTATATCATATTTGTAAGCCATTCAGCTATCCATCTTATCAAGAGTGCATCCATACCTAGTTGCTCCAATTTATTGGTCATTGTTTTGTGTATGACCCTGTCAAATGCTGAAGTTAAATCTGCATAAATTGCATCACAGCACAATTTTTCATTCATAGCTGTTATTATATTGTTATAGAACATCATGTTACAGGTGGTAATAGATCTATTTTCAACATATGCATGCTGATATATGGTTTCAAGTCCATATGTATAATATCCTTGTCTTGAACATTTTTAACATGAGTGCAGCTTTAAGGTGATGTCACTACTTAATTACATCAGATGTTACTGCATATGTATTTAAACCATTCCTGTTTGAACAGTTGTTAGCATCTGAAGAAGTGGGATTTGTACCTATGAAAGTGCTTTTGCTTCCTTTTTGTGGACTAAAACTGTGTTTTTAAATTGGAAATTACAGCCTCTTCATTGGGTCCTTTTGGTTTTTATCTTATTAATGTATGATTAAAGTTCATGACATTAATATTGTTTCAATCTTTGATGTCAGCCAGAAGTGCTCTTCACAGCACCTGCAATGTATCCAGTAATGACAACTTCTGCAATTTGTATGAAGTTACATGTATTGGTAACACATCTAAATATGATTGTAGATTCTTTTTTATAATACCTATTGCTCTACTATTGGAACTGTCTGGGTATCTTTCTTCCACATTGCTTCATTTCTGCCTGCAAATCCTGATATTTTATAACTTTGTGTCTCTCTGTATGTAAGACACTGTAGTCACTGGTTGTGGTGATTTCAATAGTCAATACTACTTTTGTCTTCTTTTCATAAACCACTATATTCAGTTTTCTAGTATCTGTCTTTTAAACTGCTGGTAATGGATGGTTCCATGTGATGTAGACTTCATCATTTTCTATGATGCTTTGTGGCTCATGTTTCCAGTGTTTTTCAGCCCCTTCAATACCATAATGTTTGCACAATCCCTAGTGCAATAGTCTTGCCACACTATTATGCATTTCAGTATACAGTCCTTCTGCCAGTAGTATATCACAGCCAGCAATGAGATGTACAACTGTTTCCATTTCTGTTTTACAAAACCTACATTTGTATGTTTCTCCCACATGTTCAATGGACTTTGTAAACCAACATGCATGTAGCCCACTATCTTGTGCCACCAATATTAACCTTTCATCTCTTGGTTTGAATTCGCCACTCCTTAACCATTTCTGCATTCATTCCTGATCAACATGAGGGTCTTCCAGAAGTTTTCTACACTTGCAATTATATTTATGCTTTTTCCCCATTTCTTGCCTTCTCATCTGGTCCTTCATCTTATATTCTTTCTTTTGTTTTTAGGCACATTCAGTTGCTGCATGACTTTTATCTATTTCTAGTTTGATTTCCATTCCTGCTTGATGCAGATATGCTTCTGCTAGACTAAACGGGGAAGTCATTTTAGACTTATTCCACTCATGTTTCAAACCTTTCACTACATATGGGTCTTGTGAAGTCAGCAAATATGTATGGAGTCCCACGATTGCATATCTATACATGTAATCAATTTCAAGGAGGCCCATCCCTCCTTCAGAATGGGAAATATATAATCTTGTTATGCACTGATTTTTATAAATAATTTGGTGAGCATGACGCATCCTTCCTGATTTCCTATCTAATCTATTCAACACGTTTTGGGGCCAGTCAATCACTCCAAAACTGTAAGTTAGGACAGGAAGAGCAAATTGATTCATAGCTTCGATTTTATTCCTAGATGTCAACGCTGTTTTCAGAATTAGTTCAAGTCTCCTAAAGTGTTCCTTGCTAAGTTTTATTTGCATGTGTTCATGTTTTATTTTTGATCTTTCATCACTTCTCAAATATTTATACACTCCCTCTTGCTCAAGTTCTTTTATATCACATTCTTGCCCCAAACTGAAGTTTTCGTGATGCTGCAGTTTTCCTGCTTTAAAGGTTGCTTTTGCACATTTATCAAGACCAAATGACATTCTTGTATCATCTGAAAAAGTTTTGACAACTTACAGTTGTGCTTTCAGTTCCTCATCTGATGAGCTATACAGTTTTAATTCATCAACAAAGGGAAGATGAGAAGTCTTTACACTTTGTTGTTTTATAGGGGCCAACTTATAGCCACGTCCTAAGCTATTAAGTAGACAGCTTAATGGGTTAGGGGCAAGGCAGAATAGCAGCGGTGACAGACAGTCACTCTGGAATATCCCCTCTTGAATTTTTATCCTTGGAGTAATAATAATTTGTCCTTTTTCATGGCTTAATTGCAAAGCGGTTTGCCACTGTTTCATGGTTACTGTAATATAGTCGATCAGTGTAGGGTGTATCTTATATGGGTTCATATTATGTAATCAAACTTTTACAAGTTCAAACACCATATGTTCGAAACCATATGTTCGAACTTGTAAAAGTTTGAGTACGTAAAAAAAATAAATAAAACAACAAAAATCTTAGCTAACAGTGGTTAGCAAGAGGGCAAGCACCCCTGCACCCCCCATACCCCCGCTCTTTAAATATACCAACTATGAGATTGCACTACTGTGCACTAAAGGGAAATCTTCCCTTTCCACACTGTAGTGTGATCTCGGAGTTGGTATATTTAAAGATCAGGGTGTGTTGTGGGTGCAGCTCCCCCCCCACATGGGGTTGCAGGTGGCTTGCCCCCCTGCTTACAGAAGTTAGGTTTTTTCTATTTTTTTTTCTTTTATTGTACATGTTCGAATTGTTGAAACTTCGAACATATGGGACTGACCTTATTACGTTCGAAGTTTCAGCAATTTGATTATGTAATAGGAACCCATCTTATACTCTTTTATCCATGAATGTGGGATACTATCAAATGATTTTTTTATAGTAAATCCATACCATGCTTAGGTTTTCCCCCTTTTTACAGTTCTCCACTATAACTTTATTTAACAACAAATGATCCTCTGTTCCATATGATTTTCTTTTATTGCCCTTTTGTTCTATTGCCGTAATTGAGTTTTCTTCTACATGACTATAAACTCTGTCAAGATTAATTCCAGTGTATAGTTTATATGTTGTCGGAATGCAAGTTATTGGTCTATAATTTTTAGGGTAGCTTGCAGGTTCATATGAGCAATATTTTTCCTGTTGTTAGCCAGGTTGGTGTCTGTTTGGGGTGCACATATAAATAGTTCTTACTCATGACTCAATCTTCATGCAAAGAAGTTAATGCTTTAACCAGAAGTTAAGTACTGCATCTGGGCCTGGGGTTTTCCACTTAGAGGCTTTTCTTAACTTTGTTTCAATCACTCTGGCTGTTATTTCATCTCATTTAATATCCTGTACCTTAAAATTCTTATTCTTTCTTTTACTTCTTCTACCCATTTAGCATCTTTATTATGTTCCACAGGATCTTCATAAATACTACTCCAAAATGTATCTATTTCTTCTTTTTTGGTGGTCTTTGAATTCCTTTTACCTAGTTTCTCAGTTCTCTATAAAACTGTTTTGGATCACCAATAAATTACTTATTTTGTACTTTTCCTTTGTATTTATCTCCATATCTTCTAAGTATTTCCACCTGTGCTGAGATTTTTAGTTTATTTGTGATACTGCATGACAGATCCTGATCTGTTTAAACACTGCACGTTGCTTTTATTACATCTATCTTTTTAAGTATATTTGTTGATCTGTTCCCTCTTCTATACTCTTCGAGCAGTGACACTTCTTGTGTTAATTGCTTTATAGTTTTCTCTGTTCAATACTTGCATGGTGGTATTTGATTTCTCCCCTTCCTTTACCTCACTGCCCTGTGTTCTTGTGGTAGAACTTTATCAGTTATTAATTTAGCAGCACAGTAATATATCCTGTTTACTTATATTGCATGGATCTCTATGGACAATTCTAATTACTGCATTCATTTGTTTTATCAAACTTCTGACTTTTTGGGTTTTATTGACCTTCTGCTGTCTACTTCTTTCATTGATCTTATTATGTCTACCTATGTCTATTAAACTGAGCATACCCACTAACTCTCTCCTAGACTAAAGCTGAAAATCTTTCCCTTAAAATGTCAATGCACCTCATATGAACTTGTCTATATTCTCCTCCTTTTTTAGTTTTTTTCCCTTTTTTGTCTTATCTTCAGTACATCTTCAAGATTATCTCTACTAAACATACTGTATGAACAACATTCATATGTTACTACCTGCTATACTTTTAATTGTATGTCTAAACCACTATTCTTATGTAAATATGTTATGCAATCGTATGTTATTGTCTGCTATATTTTTAAAACTGAATGTGTAAATATCTTATGTATAGTATGTTAGCAACTGTTCTGGAGCTTTTCTCCCCGGGCCTCCACTGAAAACGGACAGCTCTGTCCAGTCGGACCTTCCCGGTAAACAAATGTAAAATAAATAAATAAATAAATAAACTCTTCTCTTAGACCATTTTCTTGTAAACTGAGGGCACATTTTTTTGTTTTCTATTTCCTGCGAGCATTCTATAGAAAGTTCAATTGCATCTTCCTGTGGCACATTCTCTTCAAGTTCATTCTGTGCCTTCCATTGCTCTGTCATATGGGAACTCACTGTACTATCACTTATCAACATTGACTGCATCAGAGTTTCCAGTTTCCTGTTCCTTTCCTTGTGGTCCAGCTTTAAGTGAACATTTATACTGGTTTCCTGTGGAAGGCTCCAAAATGTCTTCATATGGCACCTGACCAATTATTTCCTGTTCCACTGGCTTCTCCTTAATTTAGAGGTATATTGCTCTCTCCTGTTGTGGTGCTTTTTGAATTAGATTTTCTACACAGAATCCTTCACTTTGGAGGTACTCCATAACCTCAGTTTGTATCTCTTTAACTTCTCTATTGCTAATCTCCTTTTCTACTTTTCCTCTTTGTCTTCTTATTTTTTTTTTTTTTGTATTGTAAAGTTTTCCATGTCTGGATTCCTTTGCCTGCATTTCTCTTCAAATACCTTTGGTGCTGCTGTTTTTGCATTGTTTAGTCTTGCTTTGTCCTTTGTATAAATATTACACCATATTAAATCTTTTTTTCTTTCCCATGTCTATATTTCTTCTTCAGATGTCTCCTGATCTTCCTATTTCTCCTTACTTTGGGGACTTGTTCCATCATGCTGTGATGTAATCTGTCTTAGACCTTCTACATCAAATCCTTCACTTCACAGGCACTCCATAACTAAAATTTATATATTTTTTTTTAACTTCTACTTTACTAATCTTCTTTTCTACATTCCATCTTTGTGATGTTATTTTTTATTGTAAAATTTTCTATGTCTGGATGCCTTTGTCTGTATTTTTATTTGAATATCTTTGGGGATACCTTCTTTATGTTGATTAATTTGGCTTTCACCTTTGCATAAATATTGCACCATATAAAATCTCTCTTGATTTCCCATGTCCATATTTCTTTTCTATACTTTTCAAAAATATCTAGGTTTTGTTGTTTACATTTCCACACTACCTCAGAAGCTTCTTTTTCCAAACAGATCAAATTTTCTTGCTCCATATACTGCTTTTTCACAAATCTGTTGTATTAATGAATGCAATTTTTTATTTGAAGCTTCTGGCAGTTTTTCTTGTGGAAGTATTTTTCTTTCCTCTAATTTCTCTCTTAATCTTTTTGTATATCTTGTGTCTGGAAATTCTGGGCTTTTTGCATAATAGTAACAATACATAATTTATTTCTTATCCTCAATAGTCCACACTGTTATCTTTATGGCTCTTCTTTGGCCTATCAGTTTTTGTGATTTTGTGGACTACTCCTTTCTTCTACAGCAAGGGGGTCATCCTTGCCCTGGGCCTGGCCCCATTGTTGGAATGTTTCCGTATTTCGAGGATTCTACACTGTCATTTTTTCCAGTCCTGGCACCAGTACACCTACCAGGATTGGCACTTTTTTTATCCTTGTTCTTGTGCACTTAGCTATGTTTTTTTTAATTTTGACCTACTTTTGTCCATCATACAGGGCCTATATTAAATTCTCGAAAGCTGACAATGTCGAATTTGATATTGTCGACATGAGAATAGTGAAACTGCAGAACATCGAACAAGTTAATGGAAATCTCTGTAAAGGGAGATTTGCATTTACTTCAATGTAGTGTGGTTTCAGAGTTGGTATATTTAAGTAGCGGGGGGGGGGTGCAGGGGGCTTGCCTCCCTGCCTACACTGTTTAGTTTTTTTTTTTTTGTTGCTGTTTTTATTTTTTTTTCTTCTGAACATTCGATGATTTAACAGTTCGAGCACTAAAGGTCAACCTTTAGTGATTCAAACTGTTAAATATTCAATGTTCTAATATAGACCCATCATATATGCTATATAAATACTGTCTATATATCAGTGTTGTCTTGGTGAGATGTTGTGAAAAGCAGAGTCCACCTCGTGAAGGTACTCACCAAGACTTGAGGATGAATTCAGTTTCAACAATTCTACTCTCCTTTGCTTGGTGACATATCTCTCCATTTGAACCGCAATCTCTCCATTTGGACCCCATCTCTCCATTCAGACCCCATTTCTTTATATGAACCCCATCTCTCTCTCTCTCTCTCTCTAATGGTACTTTAAGTTCTTGCTGAAGTGGTCTCAGGTCACTATTACTTACTCCGTCTCCTCCTTGTGCTTTGTTTCAATCCAGTTTGCACAGTTAATTTCCAATGTAATCTAATTTGATTCCAGTATCTGAGGTTACCTGGATGTCACTAGGACAACTTATTACCCCCTTTGTGGAGCCACACTGTTTTGCATAAGATTTTGTAAATATATTTATAGCCTGTTGTGTTTGAGAATAAATTTTAGAATCTACACACAGGTTATCAATTTGTATGTCTAGTCCTTCCACATCTTAAGTATCCATAAAATGGCTTCCTGTTATGCTCAATATCTTTATATAAATTTTCTTCAGATGTTCTTGATCTTGTCTCACACTGTGCTTAATTTGTTTGTCCAGCTTATTTTAGTTTTCAAAGTTGTAGCTTGACTTCTCTTCCATTTCTTATATGTTTTGTCTCTTATCTTAATCAGGTATCTTGTTTTTATGGAAATATATCCAACTTTGTATGACTAGGATCCTGATGTTGAACATTTTTTTTTTTTTTTGCACTTAAACAATTTTTCTTTCAAAACTCTCCATATTCCATTTGCAGTTTTTCCAGTGATCATATCACTCCAATTAGTTTTACATAATGACTGTTTTGCTTCCATATAATCTGCAATTAATCTTCTGTGCACTGGTTTAGATTTCAGTTTGGCAGCATTATCTAGCAACAAATTAACATGTATAACCCCATAAACTGTACATCAATGGTGGTAAAATTTGAGTTAAAGTAACAGTAAATTTAAAAAGGAGTTAGTGATAATAGTGCCAAAGGAGCAAAACCATGTCATAGATGCAACCAATGTGATAGTATAGATACTAGGAACACTTTTGTCCACCCAGTTTCAAATTATGTGTATACACTTTATGAGAAAGCTGACTGTCAAACAGAACACGTGATTTATCTTGCCAGATGTGTGTCATGCAGAGCATTTTATATAGGAAAAACTAACAGGAAACTTCGAGAAAGAATCAGGGAACATATTTATCACACACATATTGGTTCTGAACATAATGCGCTAGCGAGACACACACTAACAGCATGACCAATACATCTTTTTAAATTTTCTGTGTTACAAGTCATTAGTCGAAGTATACGGGGTGGAGATGTTAAGAATTACACAGAAGGATGTGAATTGAGATGGATTATTAGGTGTAGAGCAGATAAGAAACATGGGCTCAATGACAAGGTGCCTTTAAAACCTATATTACACAATAGAAGATTAAAAGTGAACAGTTAAATAACTTTATTAAATAAATTGTGTAGTTGTACTTTCTAGTACATAGATTTAGTTAGGCATTTTCATATGGTATCTATGTCTTTGTATGAGCTAAATGAATATTTGGCTGTTGAATTTTGTATGCATGAATTTATGCAAAGTAATTTTAAAAGTTTTTATTGATAAATGTTTTTTGTTCTTAAATGTTTTTTGTTTGTTTTAAAGAACAATGGAATTTTTTGTATAGATACGGTTCAGACAATTTATTAGATTGTTTTTCAATATATGATATATTGAGCAAGTTTTAAGAGAGATATATGCTTTCACAAGCATCAAGGAAATTATGTCATTTTATTGCATCTATTAATTAATTATGAACCGTTAGATTTCAGAGTATTTAAGGATTTGCATTTACTTGTAACTGCATGGTCTGATGAAGCCTTAATGGTGAAAGTGCTTACTGACTGGTATCAATAAAGCATATTGATTTAATTTATGTTGTATGCAGCAGCATTTTTGAGCGTCTATAGAATTTTATAACTTCGGAGAATTCGTAGTGCCGCTGTCTTTTGTTCCTCTGGATGTGCTTCGAATTATTTTTCATTTTATCCATACTCTACACTACGGGAACATTTAATCCGTGGGGGTGCTTTTTTGTACTTTTAGTTTTACATAATGACTGTTTTGCTTCCATATAATCCACAATTAATCTTCTGTGCACTGGTTTAGACTTCAGTTTGACAGCATTATCTAGCAACAAATTAACATGTATAACCCCATAAACTGTACATCAATGGTGGTAAAACTTGAGTTAAAGTAACAGTAAATTTAAAAACACAATGTCTAGTATGTTCCTTTCACTCGTAGGTTTTTTTACAATCTGAAGCAATTGTTGTTCCTAAACATATGTTGTGAATAATTTCCTTACTAATGTTGTTGACTAAATATTATTCCAGTCTGTTTCTGGTAAATTTAAGTCCCCAGCTAATATTCTTCTGTCCCGTGTTTCATGCAAGAAATGTATAAATTCCTCTCAGTCATGACTTTGGTGGTCTGTACACTCATAGGTTTATAGGTTCATAGGTGTTTACTAGGCTAATGACCACAAAGGCCTTTTTACGCCTAGCCATGCATCCCAACAATTGTTATATGTTCCAAGGTTGTCTTTATTGTCACAGTTACATATTCTATAGTACTGGTGTTGTCACTGAACATGTAATAATCACAGGTCTCATAACTATTTTAATCCCTATTATGGGCCTTATAAATAAAGACAAGGGAATCTCCAAATTCTGGACCCCATGCAGTTTGGGTTTGTGAAAGGTAGATCATGCCTGCTCAACCTGATAGACTTCTTCGAGTCTGTCACCAGAGTTGTGGATGAAGGCAAGGTAGTTCACACAGCCTGCCTAGATCTCGCCAAAGTCTTTGACACTATCCCTCATTCAGGAATCATAGATAGACTCACTAAACAAGGCATAAACCCCTATGTCATAAGATGGGTTGCCAACTGGCTCACTGATAGAACCCACAATGTGAAAGTAGCAGACTCTCCTGTTTGGCATGTTCTTCTCTGAAGTTCAAGCCAATACAAAGGGACTCTGGCTGACCAAGTTCGCAGATGATTGCAAACTAGGAGCCATTATTGATTCACCAACTGATGTAGACATTCTACAAAAAGGCCTCACTGACACCAATGACTGGTGCCAGAACCATGGCCTTAAGCTCAATGCCAAAAAGTGCATTGTCATTCCCTTTGGGAAAAAATCAGTGCCCATGAACTACCACATAGGTGGTAGTCCACTAAACACTGAAGGCGTGATAAGGGACCTGGGGACACAGGTTGACAGCAACCTCTCCTTTGATAACCACATTGCCACCGTAGTCAGAATGTCCTTCTATATAGCACATCTCATTACAAAAGATTTCTCATCCAGGAAGAAAGAGATCATAATCCGTCTCTACTCGTCCCTCATTAGACCTCTTATAGAATACAATGCCTCATTTGGTATGTACCTCACTAGACACCTACAACAACTGGAAAGGCCACAAAATACCTCACTAAGAGGATCTTAGGCCTTAGACACATGCCCTATATGGACAGACTCAAACAAACACCAGCTATACTCTGTCTCTTATCACCTACTTAGAGGTGATCTCTGCTTGACCTACAAAGCCATGTCTGACCCAGAGCTGCTAGATATGCTACACGAAAGAAACCCCAATCCCTCCAGGCCACATGCCCCAGGGACCTAAACCTCATTACCACAATAAACAGAACATGCTGGAGGGACAGGTTCCTAACCCAGAGACTTCCCATACTCTGGAACAAACTTCCCATTCACATCAAGCAGAGCACTTTACTGGTCCTCTTTAAGAGAAATCTTGATGAGTGGATGGGCAATAGGAAGGTCATCCTGGTGATCATTTCAGTAGCCTTGCTTGACAGGGGCACTGGGAACTAACTTTGGGTGTCATGATGCCAGGGAATCTTCTTGGGCTAGGCTTATATAGGCTCCAGGGGCATTAGTCTAGTACACACCTATGAACCTATGAACCTATTATTAACTCCTCCACCTGATTTCTTGTTAGAATGTCTGTTACAGTAAAAACATTTATATCCTGACAGAACTGTTTTCCAGTCATTGTTCTTTAACAATGTTTCACAAACAGTAACAACAATCTTATGGGAACTTAACAAATTTCCAGTAAAAAAAAAAAAAAAAAAAAAAAAAACTTTATTGTTAATGCTCCTGGCAATGGCAATCATCACAGATGCATCAAATGTTGCTGTCTGTCAACTGTTAACTTTTCAATCTGGCAAAAATCCTGCCTAATGTTTGTCAAATATTGCAAGATATCTGTTGCAAAAATTCTCTTCCTTGATCTTGACAAATGCACACCAGCCCGTCCAAACATGTGTCTCCAAAATTAAACTTGGATGCATTTTAAAAAGAGACATTTTTCCATGTAGGTATTTACCCAAAAAATCTTTTTATAAATGGTGACCTATCTATTCTATATGTGATTTGTGAAAAATGTGTTGTAACACCAGTACAAGCTATACTGTCTAGAGGGCTGTAAGTTCCCTACTAAAAGTCAAAGACTCCTTGCAGATGAGATCATTTGGGTCTATGTTATAACACTGAAGTGTCAAAACTTTGAATGTTATAACAGTGAACTATAAACCTCGAAGCCTGACAATATCGAAGCCGTGGAACATCAAATTCTTTCCCAGGGAAAGAATTTGGTGGGCCATCTCTGCTGCTTCGCTATTTCCTCCACTGTAGTGCGATCTAAGAGTTGGTATATTTAAGTAGGGGCATGTGGGGGTACAGCCCCCCACATTGGGGGTGTGGGGGTGAAGACCCCCCCACATTAAAAATAGTTTGTAGAGTTTGTGTGTTTCGTGCTTTGTACTGGAACAACGATTTTTTTCCCAGGGAAAAAAATCGCTGTTCTCAGTCTTCGGGGTTTTCAGCTTTCGTGGTTTGGGGTTCGAAGTTATAACATTTGAAGTTTTGACACTTTGATGTTATAATATAGACCCGATCATTTGTATCGACACGAAGAAAAACAGATCCATACTTCCTTATGTTAAGGCATTCCAAGGCTTGTCTCACAGCTTCAGTTTTTTCTCCTGGCAAGCATTTCATGTTCATTATCTTCTCTGCAAATGTAAGTATCAGCCCCTGTAATAATTGAATCTCCAGTTATAAGAATATCTTTTCTGACCAGATCTAAAGAATCTTCAACTTCTAATTCAATAATGTCTGCTCTATCAGGCAATACAAAGGAATGAACTTCATCACCATTAGTCTTGTTAATCCCATTGTTTTCATTGCGTATTAAATTTGCAATCATAAGATTCACATCCAGCTGGCTTTTTGTACATGTTCCTTTTAGTGCATATTCTCTTTACTTTACAGACATTTATCGGTACAATATGCAAATAAATACTAAAGTAAGTATAGTAAAGTTGTTTTTCTGACTGTACAAGTTCTGAAAGTCAGACAAAAGCTGTAATCACTTTACATCACACATGGAATGCATGCAGTAGCTACTGCTCACTATTGCTCTCAGTCATACTTATTTTTAATAGTAAAGGTCAGTACATCACAAACCAAGATAGGATTGTTTAAATAAGCTCTGGATTGTCCTTTCTGCAGTCTGTGTGAATTTATACCTGACTAGGTCCCTTGGGATGGCTAGAGCTTGTATGTCTAAAACCTATGCCTTTCTAACAATCAACAGTGAAAATTAAATCAAAGTAAGTCTTGTCTGCAAGCTATATTTTCTTCCTTCGAACACTGAAAAACAGTAGTAAAAAACAAAATATAAATTTAAATAAAACTTCTCTTACCAGTCAACTCCAGAGTAAATCAAAAACCCAGATAAGATTGTTTAGATACGCTCTGGATGCGCTTAAACCTTGTCATCAGCAGTGCAAATGAGATTGCCAGTGATGTGTTTCAGGGAGAGAGTTTAAAAAATGAATACAACAACCAATTATGTGAGGAGGTTGTACAACTTCTGCATGATTTACTGCAAATTTTGAAAATGAGATATTTGCATTTCACAGTGTTGTTGACTGAATTCATTCAGTCTGCTCATATATTGCTGCACTGCAACTCTTACACTTGCAACTTTTTACAACTGTGTGTAACCTTTTCATTCATAATCCATCAGTTTTATTCAGAAGTGCAAGCTATTTGCATGCAATCATTCTGGAATGAACTCTCATAAATGCCTGCTTAACAATCCACTGTTTTGCAATTTTGATTGTTATTGACACCCAGTACTGTGAATCAGGTACATGTCCCTCATAGAAAAACAATGCATGTGAATGACAGTATATACATTTTAACAGAGAATTATGTCATTGCATGGGACAAGCACAATGCTGTTATGTTGGCCTGCCCAGATACATGCATTTGTCTCAAAACTTGTGGTGCACAATAGTTGAGTTTTCCAAACAATGAAGTTTTACTACTTACAAATGTGCATTATCACATTGTTAAAGTCAGACTTCTCCTGCAGCATTTGCTATTCATATTGTGTTCTCTAGACTTCAGTTCTCACAGTGGTGAACTTGTGTGTGTGTGTGTGTGTGTGTGTGTGTGTGTGTGTGTGTGTGTGTGTGTGTGTGTGTGTGTGTGTGTGTGTGTGTGTGTGTGTGTGTGTTCATGGTTCTAGTGACAGGTAATTAAAGCCTCAATGACTGATGTGCTGCATCCACTTCCACTCAGAAGAATTTAACTTTAGACTTAACTCCCTCTGCACTTTATCACTCTTTTAATACAAACATCCGTTCTGCAAAGCAATGATGAGGTCATCCTGTCAAAAGTGCATTCACTTCTCTTAAAAGTCAGACTTCTCCTGCTGTGCTTGCAGCTAGTACTGTATTCTCCAGACTGTGTAATTAGAGAGGTAGGAGGTTCAGTTTCTCATAGTACTGAACTTGTATGTGATTCTAATAACAAGTAGGTAAAGCCTCAAGAATAAATTTGCTGTGCCCACTTCCACTTAGGAGAAAAATGTAACTTTGGGCACCCCTGCATTTATCCCACTTTTGGCACAAACATCCTCTCTGTAACACAATGATGAGGTCATCCTGCCAAAAGTGTACTATCTCCCCTTAAAAGTCAGAAATCTCCTGTAGCATATGTGGCAAATAAATTGTATAACTAGAGATGTTCGAGGTTCAGCTCTCACATTAGTGAACTTGTGTGTGTATGTGTTTGATTCCAATGACAAGTAAGCAAAGCCTGAACAACAGATGTGCTGTTTCCACTTCCACTCAGAAGAAAAAAAAAATTAGATACTTCTCCCTTTTATTTTATCCCACTTTTAACACAAACATCCTCTCCACAACAGACTGATGAGGTCATTTTTTTCATAAGTCCAGTCACTTACTGCAAAAGTCAGACTTCTCATTTGGCACTTCTGGCTAATACTGTGTTCTTTGATTATGTAACTAGCTAAGTAGAAGTTTCAAATCTCACTGTGGTGAACTTGTTTGTGTGGCTTCAATGTGAGGAACATATAGTTTCCAGAATAAATGTGCTATATCAACTTCCACTCGGTAAGATTTTAACATGATGGAGGATGCAGCCATCATCTTATCCCTACTTTTACCACAAACATCTTATCTGCATCACACTGATGAGCGCATCATGTCATAAGTGCACTATTACAAGTCAGATTCTTCCTGTGGTGCTTGTAGCTAAATCTGTGTTCTATAGATTATGTAACTAGAGAGATAGGGGGTTCAAATCCAACATTAATATCACCACTATACAGCAGATGTAATTCACCACCACAAGAAAAAAAGAAAAAAGGCCAGTGATTACCTTTATACAGTTTATTAAAAGTCACAGTCCAACACAATCACTGAAAATGGTTACAGTTCCACAAATCTTCTTAGAACAGACAAAACCTTCCACGTTAAAATCTTATAATCCAAACTTCCAAAAGGTGCACAAACAACAGCTGTAAAATAAACTCCTCTAGCACCTTGGCTCTTCAGCCTTTACAGAGTATATCCTATCTTTTACTTTCTACTTTTAAATACTATAATTAAAAACAATTAACCAATCACAGCCCTTACACTCATTATCTTATTAAAGGAAACACAATGGCATTCCCTATTTAGTCCCTTAGGAATTAAAGTATTAACTTTTAAAATCAAAGTGGACTCCATTTTCCATAATTTCCTTTTTATATCTAGATCATACACTTGTTGCACTTGTCCTAAACTGTGGCTTGCAAAACTTATATATTCATATATAGTGTATCCATTTGCAGTGATTGACTGTGTTGGACTGCGACTTTTAATAAACTGTATAAAGGTAATCACTGGCCTTTTTTCTTTTTTCATTGTGGTGGTGAATCAAATCCAACATTAGTTAACCAATGTGATTGTGTGTACTGTCATGTACAATAGTGCCCGTGACAATGCCCCGTATGTAAAATTCCACTTAGAAGACATATTTTCACTGGCAAAGGATTACCCTATAAATCTGTATTAACCCCAGGCAATAGTCTGTTTTGGAAATACTATGGTTACATCATTTTGTCAAAACTGAAATGCATTACAGTTGTAGTATAACTTATCCTGTGGTGCTGGTTGTTGATACTGTGCCGTCTGGACTGCATTGCTAAAGATGGAAGAGGTTTAAATCCATTAAAGATTGAATACTGTCAGTGTGTGAACAGTAAAGAGAAGGCTTCTAATGGATGTAGTTTGTGTAGCTGTGTATTGTTACTGCGCAGTTCACCCACCTTAATGCCTTTTAGAAGAACATTACCATATTAAATAATGGTGATCTCATCCATTCAGATATGCAGTGTCACCAGTGTAAACCAGCATCTTGTCCAGTGCATGTGATTCAGTCGGTGTCTTGTACATTGTGATCTTAGGTAGTCTGTTCAGATCCGGCCTTTACTTAGACTTTTGTGTCAGTATGACTGTGAATGTGCATGCAGGCAACAATGTTGTCACCCAGCTCTCTGTTGTGTACATGTATAGCTGGGGATTCCTATTACAAGAATTTATGCTAAATGCTTTATTGGATAATGATGATGCCATTGGATGACATCTGGCTTTCTCATCAGAACTACTAATGCTTTTCTTGGGGCATGAGGACTTGAGACAGTGTTCCGTATGCTGTTGCTTTAGTTAAGAAATGTGTTTGAATCCACATGATTGCCATTCTCCCATAACAGTGATGACTGCTTTACACATCACATGTGTTTGGGTATACCTAGCAGCAGGCAATGTTGTGTGAGAAATAGACATATACCAACAGTCTTTTAAAGAAATTACAGCCACACATATGCCTTGTAGCAATAACATGATGTCATAGCTTCAAAGACACAATGATCTCACAATTTCAGCAATATTTGTACCGTGACATGTTCAATCTTCACAATATCATATAGCTTCTGTAGTTACATAGTCAAGTGTTCAAAACCCACACTGACCGTAAGCATTGTATGTCCTAATGCTATTATGCATGAATGTCATCCACAACTGTTATAATGTATACAATTAAAGTGGGAGAAACCTACACATCCCTTTTATC
Source organism: Protopterus annectens (assembly GCF_019279795.1). NCBI lineage: Eukaryota > Metazoa > Chordata > Ceratodontiformes > Protopteridae > Protopterus > Protopterus annectens. The sequence continues at coordinate 870,902,414 of NC_056727.1, read as the reverse complement.
TCATATAAATTGTTTGCATAATGAGCATATGATGTAATGACATCGCATAGAGGGAGTCTCACAACTTTGTTAAGACTTTAGCTGTTGCGCATGTGATTTATACACAAGTCATTAGTTGGTAGACTTACATAGCTTGCTGCAACACACAAAAGCAACACCAGAGGATGAAGATTCCTGTAGTTGTCCCAAAGTAACAAATAACTCCACAAAATAAAACTAATAGATAAACCATCCACAGGAATCAAGCAAACGGTCAGCAACAAAAGAATAAAGAAACGCGGACTTGTAAAACCAGTCCAATTTTAATAAAAGTAAGCGCTTTCACCTTTCGGCTTCATCAGACAACTTTAAAAAGCAGACTAACATTTAAATATTCAATCCTTACATTCAATTGGTGGATAAAATAATGACATCATTTAAGCATGTATAGCAAACTAAAAAACAAACACATATTTAGATGCATATTAAAACAACTGCTATAGACAATAATTGCGCACTAGCAGCAGTACTATAAATGCACATAAACAATGCAGAAACAACTGCTATAAATAAACAAATTACGCACTAGCAGCAATACTATGAATGCATATAAATAATGCAAAAATATATACATAAACATCAAAACTATCACCAGCACTGTAATAGATACATATTAAATAATTCTACACTAATAAATCGTACTTTAAAACAATCAATGTCAAGAGAAACTTAAACAAAAAAGTGGACACTATTTCAAGCAGAGACAGTGATCCTTCACTTCCGTAAAATAGGTTTCAAAGAGGCTTTATCATTAAGCCCAGGCTCTCTATCAGCTAAACATCTAATAATCCACCTAAGTTCACTCTCCTCAGTTAGATTAACAATGTCTCCACCTCGTATGCTCATTTTAAAGGCTTGTATAGCTGAAAAAGTAAAAGTATGACTTGGGCCCATACCCATAAAATGTTTAGCTAGGGCATTGGTATGGGTACCTACACGCATATGGTAAACATGTTCCCTTATGCGTTCCCTAAGTTTCCTGTTAGTTTTTCCTATATAGAAACACTCACAGGAAACACACCTAGCTAAATAAACTACATGTTCACTCTGACAATCAGTGTTAGTATGAAATATAAACTCTTCCCCTGTAACTGAGTGTACAAATGAGGACCTCTCATCTATATATGGATATTGTTTACACCTCTTACAGGGAAGTGTATTCCCCGATTTAACAAAACTATGAGGAGTAACCCTATCTAATGGACGTTGACAAAGCATGCACTTCAAATTCTTCCTGTTCTTAAAAACATAACTAGGTTTGGGTCCTACTACTTTACTTATATTCTGATCTAACAAACGTATATCCCAATACTTCTGGAACACACTTTTAATCTCAGACACATCTGATGTATAAAACATTGATACCCTTAGATGTGTTGTACTATTAGAGCTCTGCACCTGATCCTCAATGGGTAGTTCTTGAGAAAAATATGGTCTGGCTCTAGTTGTCCTGAGGGAATTTGCAATGTTAATAACTTCATCTACTTCACATTGTCTATAACATCTCTCCAATAATTTTTGTTTAAGATTGGATACTTCTCTTTCAAAACCATCATCAGTAGGATTAAGTCTCGAAGCCCTCATGGCCTGACCCTTTACTAAGTTCTTAAAAACAAAATGAGGATGCATGCTATCCCTATGTAGTAGGGTATTCCTATAACATGCTTTACGGTAAATAGCTGTATTCAACAGGCCATTAGTAAGCCTAATTATGTCCACATCAAGAAAGGAGATTCTATGTCTCGAATATTTAACAGTAAAACTTAGAAAACTAGTCAAACTATTCACAACTGATACAAAAGAGATTAAATCATCTTCAGTGCTAAACCAAATAAAAAAACAAATCATCTACAAAACGTTTATAAAATGAAACATTATTACGAAACTCAGGTAGAGGGAACAAATGTTCTTCCTCCCATTTCACCATCACTATTTTGGCGTAGCTATTGGCACAAGAAGTGCCGGAAAGGTTCGGGGGGAGAACATACTGGACCCACTCTCAAGAAGCATACGAATTCCTAATCCTTAGTATTTAACTTATCTCACAAGATTTTAACTGAGTATGAGATTCAAGTTTTAAACAAAGGGTTAACATTCATTCCTAGTGGAATGAGTAACATCACAGATACAGTTTTAGACACGAGACTTTTTGCTAGGAACTTACAATTAAAGTTAGAATTCGCAGAAGCCAGTGGTCAATATAATAGTAAGATTTTTCGAACTCCTAGTTTGTATGCTCCACCTCTACATCCATTAGTAGACACTTTTACAAGGTTAGTGGAACAAGATTTATATAGATTGAGTGAATCCAACAAATTGAAAAGAAGGAAACAGTGTAGACAGAATCTTAATTTCCATCAGAGAAGAGCTTTATCTGACCTCTCTAAGGACCCCTCTATAGTTATTCGTCCTGCAGATAAGGGAGGCCCCATTGTTGTAATGGATCTAGGTAATTATCTAGATAGCATGGGGTCAATGTTGAGTGACAGAACCTTCTATTCTAGAATTGGGTTAGACGAAGTTATTAATAAAATATTTAAGATCTATGATATGTTAGATGAACTTTATAAATGCTGTGACATAGACTATATTTTGTTGAAATTTTTAAGAGTTAACAAGCCACTCATCCCAGCAATTCAGGGCCTTCCCAAAATTCATAAATCTTTGGAGAAACCACCTTTATGCCCGATAGTAGCTGGGAGAGGCTGGGTCACAGAACCCTTGTCATTATACCTAGAGCATTTTCTAAGACCAGTAGTTAATGCGAATTCCACTATTCTAAGGGATAGTAAGCAATTTCTCTTAGACTTATATACCTTCACTAGGGGAATACCTGATGATAAACCCTATATTTTGGTTACTATGGCTGTAAAGAGCTTGTTTACGGTCATTCCTAATGACTTGGGTGTGTCCATAGTACATCAATATCTAACGGAACACTCAAATCTGACTTCTGTAGCTATAGATCAGTTGACTTTGTTTTTGGAGACTGTCTTACAGAATAATGTTTTTATTTTTAATAATGAGTTTTTTCTGCAGAATGATGGCGTAGCTAAGGGCACTTCTTGTGCCAATAGCTACGCCAACATAGTGATGGCGAAATGGGAGGAAGAACATTTGCTCCCTCTACCTGAGTTTCGTAATAATGTTTCATTTTATAAACGTTTTGTAGATGATTTGTTTTTTATTTGGTTTGGCACTGAAGAAGATTTAATCTCTTTGGTAACAGTTGTGAATAGTTTGACTAGTTTTCTAAGTTTTACTGTTAAATATTCGAGACATAGAATCTCCTTTCTTGATGTGGACATAGTTAGACTTACTAATGGCCTGTTGAATACAGCTATTTACCGTAAAGCATGTTATAGGAATACCCTACTACACAGGGATAGCATGCATCCTCATTTTGTTTTTAAGAACTTAGTAAAGGGTCAGGCCATGAGGGCTTCGGGACTTAATCCTACTGATGATGGTTTTGAAAGAGAAGTATCCAATCTTAAAGAAAAATTATTGGAGAGATGTTATAGACAATGTGAAGTAGATGAAGTTATTAACATTGCAAATTCCCTCAGGACAACTAGAGCCAGACCATATTTTTCTCAAGAACTACCCATTGAGGATCAGGTGCAGAGCTCTAATAGTACAACACATCTAAGGGTATCAATGTTTTATACATCAGATGTGTCTGAGATTAAAAGTGTGTTCCAGAAGTATTGGGATATACGTTTGTTAGATCAGAATATAAGTAAAGAAGTAGGACCCAAACCTAGTTATGTTTTTAAGAACAGGAAGAATTTGAAGCGCATGCTTTGTCAACGTCCATTAGATAGGGTTACTTCTCATAGTTTTGTTAAATCGGGGAATACACTTCCCTGTAAGAGGTGTAAACAATGTCCATATATAGATGAGAGGTCCTCATTTGTACACCCAGTTACAGGGGAAGAGTTTATATTTCATACTAACACTGATTGTCAGAGTGAACATGTAGTTTATTTAGTTAGGTGCGTTTCCTGTGAGTGTTTCTATATAGGAAAAACTAACAGGAAACTTAGGGAATGCATAAGGGAACATGTTTACCATATGCGTGTAAGTACCCATACCAATGCCCTAGCTAAACATTTTATGGGTATGGGCCCAAGTCATACTTTTACTTTTTCAGCTATACAAGCCTTTAAAATGAGCATACGTGGTGGAGACATTGTTAATCTAACTGAGGAGAGTGAACTTAGGTGGATTATTAGATGTTTAGCTGATAGAGAGCCTGGGTTTAATGATAAAGCCTCTTTGAAACCTATTTTACAGAAGCGAAGGATCACTGTCTCTGCTTGAAATAGTGTCCACTTTTTTGTTTAAGTTTCTCTTGACATTGATTGTTTTAAAGTAAGATTTATTAGTGTAGAATTATTTAATATGTATCTATTACAGTGTTGGTGATAGTTTTGATGTTTATGTATATATTTTTGCATTATTTATATGCATTCATAGTATTGCTGCTAGTGCGTAATTTGTTTATTTATAGCAGTTGTTTCTGCATTGTTTATGTGCATTTATAGTGCTGCTGCTAGTACGCAATTATTGTCTATAGCAGTTGTTTTAATATGCATCTAAATATGTGTTTGTTTTTTAGTTTGCTATACCTGCTTAAATGACGTCATTATTTTATCCACCAATTGAATGTAAGGATTGAATATTTAAATGTTAGCCTGTTTTTTAAAGTTGTCTGATGAAGCGGAAAGGTGAAAGCGCTTGCTTTTATTAAAATTGGACTGGTTTTACAAGTCTGCGTTTCTTTATTCTTTTGTTGCTGACCATTTGCTTGATTCCTGTGGATGGTTTATCTATTACTTTTATTTTGTGGAGTTATTTGTTACATAGCTTGCTGTTCAATTCCAGCAAAGGGCAACATTATATGAATGTATCAGTATTACACAAACAACACTACATGGAGCTATTATTCTCAATTTTTATTTTGAAGAAAGAAATATAAACTCATTTTATAATTTCCTGACAGTTTTTCTGGGACTGTCATGGTGTATGTGCTCCTGTGGCATATAAACTGAGTAATGATGTATATAGCATATCCATACAGACAGAGTGTGATTCAGTTCTGGGACAATGGTTTTGTATAAAGCAACAGAAATAGCTTCTTTGCCCTAGAAACACTGATATTGTACTGCTCACATAGTATGAACATTAACCTAGTTAACGCCTTGTCATCATTCTGACATAATCATGTTATTCGAATTATCCTCAAATGTCCTTTATTACTTCACATGTTAATTTCATTTATTTGTGACAAGACCCATTGTTATGGTGTGTGGCAGATGCAGTCATTACACAGCTCTGTATAGTGTGTAGTATGACAGGCAGGGGTTTTAATCTGGTAACATCTATCTATCAAATAGCAGTGGCAAAGCAAATAAAGTATTTATAGCAGAGTCTGAGGGCAACAGTTTTAAGGCATCACCCCCCCCCCAAGGTAAGGGATCCATACCCATTACAAAAGGGAAGTACTGTAAATCCAAGTGTGTTCATCATGACACACATAGTGTGCCTATTTCTGTGCTCTCACGTGTTGATATGCATCTTTCTAATATCTGTCCTCACATGTGTTCCAGTCTGGAATGGATGGTTAGGTCCTTTTTTTCACTGATTACTATTGTGTGCCTTCCTCCAAACATTTATGTTTTACTGTAATTCTTTTCTTCACACTGTATAGTTTTATAGGACATGATGACAGACATAACATTTCTCTTTGTATAGCATTATGCAAGATCATCATAAAGTGTGACTAGGCCTGAATTCAGACACGTTCTTGTGTATTTCTGTTGTTTACATACTGTTATAGCAGTGTTTGCTCTCATTTGTTGTGAGCATGCCCAGTTTAATCACGTAGAAGATGTGCTCAATTTACAAATGGAGACCTTGAACTACTGCAGTGTCATCATATCTGTGTTGTCATTTGTCACTTGTGTATCCTGAGTGTTATTATATTAGTGTTTATGATGCACATGATTGTAAAACACTTGCTTGTTTAATGCTTGTTTCAAGGTAATATATCCCCTGTCTATGGTTGCCAAATTACAACAAATGGTTAAACATGTGCAATTCTGATATGCATGACACAACAGCTGTAGGGCTCATTTTTTTCTTGTTTATACATGATGAAGTGCAGAATACAGCTCAACTGTTAGTTATCAGATGTACAATCCTTGTATATACATGTCATTTTCAATAATTATAGTCTATGCAAATAGCCCCTAATGTAGCCACTGTCCTTAGTATTTTATCAACATTCATATCAAATTTACTCCCCTGTGCTATAATGTTGCACTGTGTCCCCTCTCACATACATTGTTAGGATGTCCATTTTTAGTTATATATGTGGGTAAAAAATTGGGAACAGGATTAATTATTATTACATCAATATGGAAATATTTCTGTTTAAAATGTTTCTTTGTGACATAATCATACTTGACTGCATTGACTGAGTTTATTTTCTCTGTTTACCCTCTTCTAATATTTATGTCTACACTATGAACATTGTATTCTGCATACATTCTCCATATTTAATGCCCCCATGCATCTTAATTCTTGTAATCAACTTGCTCTTATTTCATATAACTTGTTCATCCGTGTTCCTATAATAGGTTTGACTACAGGTAAGCAGTTTTGTGTTCTTGTGCTTCACAGCACCTTTTCATGTCTGCCAACACTGCTGTTGACCAAGAAACAGTGCTGGTAACATGTAAGCACAATGGGCTGCATGCATATCCAGTGAGCACTGCTGTTTATCCTGCTAATGTGCTGTAAACATGTAGGCTTTCTATGAAGCCTACATGAGTATTAATGAGTCCCAGGGTTTGTACCTTATACAGGAAGGAATGAGAAGAGATGCTGAAATGTTTAAAGCTTGAAGAAAGCTAGTATGAAGAAAAATAATCGCAACCACTTGTAGTTTCACATACAGACATTAAATGAATACACACACACACCCACACACACACACACACACACACACACACACACACACACACACACACACACACACACGCACACACGCACACACGCACACACGCACACACGCACACGCACACACACACACACACGCACACATGCACACACGCAAACATGCACGCACACACGCGCACACGCACCCATACGCGCACACACACACACACACACACACACACACACACACACACACACACACACATTATCCTAAGTATGGGCCTATGAACACAGATAATGGAGTGAATGAAAGAATAAAACTGCATATACTCAAGCTAAAGATATTTTTTCATCTGGATTATACTCAAATCATTAATTTATTTAAGCTATGTCTACATCTTCAAAATGTACTTAAAAGTTTCCCATAGTATCATGTAGTGTGCATAAATTATCATGATATGAAAAGAGAAGGTAAAAAGTGACCTCAATTAAGCATTAAAAATGCATATAATCAAACATAATGCCCACACCAAGGCACTAACTCAACCCTGAAGCAAATAGAATCAACTAAGAAAGCAGCACCAACTGCGAAAAAATTAAAGCATTACATTACTTGTAGATCACAGCAATGACACACTCCCCAAAAAAATCAGAGCTAAATATAAAAAATGTAAGCTCCATCCTAATGCTTGACAAAAAATAATATAACACATTTAGCAGAACACAATCTGCATAGTCAATCAAAACACTTAAAATACTTTTACATACAAAGTCACACAAAATGCCTACTATAACTGATTAGCATGCTAGAAATTCTTCCCCATTTCACAAAGAAATAACCTTCTACTAAAAATATACATTTTAGAACATTAAGGAATTGAATATTAAAGAAACAAATATAAATAATATATTCTCTGTTAGAGGAGATGACCCAACCAAACTATATTGGAATCAAAACCTCCACTCACCCAACGTAAGTGGAAGTCACAACCTTTTAAAAACTCAGACTTGCAACATAAAGAAGTGTAAAAGCAAAGTCATGCAAAACATTTTTAATAAATACATGGCACAACTTTCCTGCACCTGCCATCCTACAAACAGTGTAAATTTTGCCAGAATAGAGCATACTAATAAAAACAATTGATTTCTCTATATAAACAGGACATGCAAACTTTTTAATGTTCAAAACCTATATTTGAAGCTTTACCTCCAAAGTCCAGCAGCCAAATCCTTTCCCCTATATAGGCAGCAAAGTCACAAAATCACTGAATTCCCTTGACAATGAACCCTAACACTTTCAGGCACGATGATGTAATTCATGTAGTGAGCAACTAACATATTTCAGTAATCCTATCAAACTAGGCTGAAAAAGAAAACATGCAAGAAAACAAAATCACCTAACCATCCATTCACACCTCTTTTTTTCCATTGTTGCCCATGAGATCAGGATGTCACATTGATAGTGATAAACATCAAGAGCCAATGTTCCCACTACTGGGTATAAAACCCTGATCTGGCTGTTCTTCTACACCATGCATGCATGTGTACTTGCACCTACAGGCAGTTTACAGTATCCAAACCACCTATTGCAAGTCTTTGAAATGAGAGAGTAAACCAGAGCAGTCAAAAAAAAAACAAAACAAAAAAAAAAAACATGAAAACACAGGGAGGGCATGCAAATTCTGTGCAGAAGGCAGCCCAGCTGAGAATCAAACTGGAAAACCTCTTGTTGTGAGGCAAAAATGCTACTGTGCCTCTGTGACCCCAGAAAAGGACCTAACCAATCAGGTAAAAAAAATTTGGTTCATGATTATCTACTGACATTTCCCCACCTTCAGTGAGCAACAGCAAAATCTTTTTTTTTTTGTAGGAGGGCAAGTATACCAACTCCAAAGTCACTCAGCAGTAGTGAAAGGGCAATAGTTACTGTTCATTGAAAGTGGCTTTCTCCAAAAATTCCCTTGCTTGGATATTAGTCAGCAAAACAGCGCCAGTTTATTCTCCCATTCCCCAAAAATTCATCAAATGTCCCCAAATCCAACCATAAAGCAATGAATTATAGCTACTTCAATTAATACTTTGTCTATATAATATATATATATATATATATATATATATATATATATATATATATATATATATATATAGGCATACATAGATAGAGAGTGAGATCTCTATTATATCTATATATGTGTGCATGAGTGTGTGTGTGTATGTATGCATGTGCCTGTACACATTAGGGTTAGAGCAAGGGTTAGGTAAGGGGATATTTTAATTGTTTATGATTGTGAGGGTTTAGGGCTAGTGTTAGGTTAGAGGATAGATTTAGCATATGTGTCTGTGTTTGTGTGTATGTATGTGATGAGTGTCCAAGCTCTTTTGTGTAGCAGTAGTGTTATGGGAAGGTTTTTTTTTAGTTTAAGATGTAGGTTAGGGTTAGGGGCAGGGTTTGGCAGGTGGAAGGTTAGGTTTAGGGTTTCCATCTCAATCTCACCAATGAATGGAGTGGCTGGCAGTAGCACAGAGTCTGTATGATGCCTCACAGGGGGAAGAGTTGTACAGACCAGCCGCTTTGGGCATCTACTGTAGTGTGCAGTATCCTCAAGATAGGAGAACACAGACCACAGACTATGCACCATGGCAGGGCTAGCCACTTGACAATGTAAAATATGGCTCTAGGTGATCCAGTTATGTTGAGTAATGACACCAAAATGGGCATGGGTAGTTATACATGATAAGTAGGCTGAGAACCCAGCCTACTCCAACCTACACCAGGGACCCATGCTAACTGTGGGAAGGGTGTATGTGCCTCTATTGGCCAGTGTGTGCCTATCATATAGTCCAGCAGCAGTGCATAGATGTGGACTCACATCCCTGTGTAAAGCTGTTTTGAGAACACAGTACTAAATGCTCACACCACTGCAGAAGTCTGATTTTAACAGTGTTACAGAGTACCTTATATACAGGATGGCATCATCAATGAATGCTGAGAAGAGGATGTTGGGAGGACTTTATGAAATTGCTGTTTAGTCATGCAGCAGTGTAAAAGCATCTTTTGAATACTACTTGAGTGAGCTGCAGGACCTGGACTCATGCACTTCTGACTAAACACATAAGAGGACTGCTGTGAGATTAGAACTCCTACCCATCTAATTGCACAGACTAGAGAACACAGTATGTAACACTTGGGTCACTGCAAAAGTTTGATTTTGATGTCACAGTGCACTTTATAGAGGGTGACATCATCATAGTGTCACAGGTAACATATACTGTTATGAGACTTGTTTGCAAAGGCAGGACTTGTGATATGATTGTGCGAGTGCAATTTGCAAAAGTACATATAAATAGATCCTAGCAACCTAGGTGAAAGAAGCTGTCATGAATGCATATTGCATAAGTGAGACAGACATGAACTGGTTTCTCAGGATGTTGTGTAGATGACACATGCACACACACAAACACACACTTTGGAAACACCAGTAGTTCCATGATAGAGTTTTGTGTCTTCATGTTCAGATGATAATATATCCACATTAATACAAGTTACTGACAATATCAATGGGATTTGATCACGGATGACCAATGTCCAGCGTCACTATAAACCCATATCAGATGTAACAATGTAGTTATGCTCTGTAATTTTGTAAGCTGTTTGATAACGGTCCAAGTCCTAATATGTTATTTGCAAGTGCATTACTGCAGGGCCCACATAAATATCAGAAAGTATGTGTTCAGTCAAGCATACATGTCACTGCCCTTCTCTTGTGCTTATGAATGCACTTCCATGTATTGGAAGATTACAGGCCATTAACCAGAGTTAGACATGCTATACAGCTCTTCACAAAGCACAGTGCAGAGAAGCTGATTTGTGCAGATGATGGCAAAGTATTAGTGCATTCAGGAATTCTGCTTGAACTTGTGTAGTAGCAATGACCATTGGTGCTCATTGCCAAATTGTGTGCAAATAAGGCCATACAGTAACTGAAAAAATAAACTGCAAAATCAGAACCAACAATAAAAAAACACACATACACTAGAGCCATGGTCGCTATCCAAACTTTACTTAGCTTTGTAGTACTTCAGCAGACTTGCCTTCCAGGGAATAATTAGCATCAAAGATAGTATAATTTTTATACAAATCTATCGATTAAACAATTAAATAATTTACCAAGAGTGACTAAAAACAATCAAATCTAAACAATTATCAGTCATCATACTATAGATACAGACTGAACTGATTATAAATTCTTGAACTCAACATTGCAAACCCATTCAGTATATCAATGTCAAGATGCACCAAACTGAAAACGCATGCATGTTAAAAGAACACATTGTATATGTATAATAAATGTATACAAAAAAAAATTATATACAGCCCAATTTATAACAGCATATTGAAATCTGCCAATACAAATGTCACTGAAAAAATGCTGAAAAATTACACAGGAACATTGCAAAATGTACAACATATATAGCAAGAGAATGCAGACAGGAATATAAAAATATAAAAATATCTTGTAGAAAATCAGTACCAATGGAGACAATTGACCAAAACAAAAAACAAAATTCTTATTTCAAAGCATTATTTATACATGTAAATCAAGCTCTAAATTGAGACCATTAGGCCACAATGTCTTGTAATTAATAATGCATCTAGTTTTCATTCTCAAAAGAGTATGTACATGATCAAGACCTTGTTTTATATAGGGTATAGCTAACACACTAAAAAATAAATCCCTTGTGGATCCATTATGAAAAGAATGAAAATGTGAGCTACAGGATTATTCAGCCTTCCATGTCTAATGTCTCCCAAATGTTCCATATTACTTTTTTGACCATTATTTTTGTCTGTCCTATATACCACATGGTAGGCTGACAACTGCATCCAATAGCATAAATAACACCACTACCGCTCCAAGGGCTCTATATCTTTTCCCATTAATCAAACCCCCAGAAATATTTTTAACTTTATCACATACCTTACACTTTCCACAAATGAAAGTGCCTACTGGTTTTCCAGTTTTATTAGTGGTCTTTAAGTTTAACAACTCTTTTAATTAAAGAAATCTGCTGTGTGAAAAAACAACCCTGCCAGTGAAAAGACTGCCCACCTCCTCATTGTGTTTAATGATAGGCCAAAACCTATACACTAAGTCTTTCAAAATCTTAGTAAAATGGGAAAACCTGTTGACAAAAATATATCATCCCCAGCAACATTCCTGGAAACATAACTTCTAAGGGAACTATTTAAACCATGTCTCCTATGTGAGACATCAGAAGGAATGAAAGTAGCCCTGTCCTTCTCTTCTGCTTGTCTCAACATTTCCTTGGAATAGCCCCTACCAATTAACCTAGATGTAACTTTATCAAATTCTCTGTACAGGTTTGTATTATCATAGGTGTTGTTACCTATCCGTTTATATTTACCATAAGGCAGGGAATTTAATAGATGTTCAGGGTGCATGCTATCTGCACATAAAAAATTATTCACTGCCGTCTCCTTGAAATATGGCTTTAAAGAAATCCTTTTATCCTTCCCAACAAAAAACTCCATATCTAAAAATTGCATTATTTCCCTATGCATTCTGTGAGTAAACTGTATTCCACATTGGTCTTTGTTTAATTTTGTCATGAATTCCTCAAATTGACGTTCTTCCCCTTTGCAAACAAAAATCAAATCATCTATATGACATTTGAAAATTATCACATTTTGGGCATAATACCTATTGCTATAAATATATCTGTTCTCAAAGAATCCCATAAAAATTATAGCATAAGAAGGGGCAAAAGATGCCCCCATCGCTGTACCCGCCTTTTGTAAAAAATAAGAATTTTCAAACGTAAAAAAAATGTGGATCAATGCAAATTCAAGTAACTGCAATAAAAGTATCTTTCTTGGTCCTTCTCCCATCACACTACCCACAGCCTCTAAACCCCATCTATGATGGATATTTGTATACAACGATTTCACATTCACACTAACCCAAAAATATTTTTTCTTCCATTCCATACCACCCACCATATCAGATAATTCTTTCACATTCTTTATGTTTGTGGGAAAGTGGGGGTGATAATCCTTCAACTGTGCAAATAAAAATATTCCTACATTTTGTAGGTAGCCCACACCCCAGAGACAATGGGCCTACCAGGTGGATTTGATATATCTTTGTGGACTTTAGGAATCGCATAAAACCTAGCCAATTTGGGGTATTTTTATGTGCAATGTTTTAACATCCTGAGGGGAAAAGAAACCAAGTCTCCTTTTTCTAAGAAATCCAGCAAATGATTGTTGAAAATATCAGAGGGGTTGTCAGTTAATTTCTGATATACATTGTATTCCTGCAATAAGTTTTCAGCCATCTGGTTATATCCATTTTTTGACATGACCACCCAGTTGCCCCTTTGTCATCTTGTACAAATACATAAAGGTCATTAATACTTTGTAGGTGCTGTAAAGCATCCCACTCATTCTTTTTCAAATTATAAGATTTTCTACTCTTATAGAATTTCACATATTCCTCTTGTATCTGCTTACATAATACCTTTTCAAAAGTAATCACCACTGACGATGTTCTAGGGGATTAAAGGGACTAACATAAAGAACCTGTGGTATTCTAAACTTTCCATACAGCAACTGACATGATTGGGGTTAACTGCAAAATGCATCTGTTTGTTGTGAATGTTTCATGTGTCAGGTTTGCAAGGTATGTTATAGGAGAAATTGCTGGCAGCTAGCATGATAGGCATACTGTAGTCTATCTTTGCAATGTATTCGCCAAAGTTTTATTCCATAAATAACTGTTGACCCTGTTTTTCTCATTTACACAATGTTAAGCACAGAGCAAATGTGGTTCTCTACTTAAGGAAAACAGTGAAAAATTTAATGCAATACACCTTCATTCATGCAAATAGACTCAGCAGGAGGGGGGAGGGTGGCCAACAGCACTCTGGACAGTACTGAGTATGAAAAATACACTTGCTGCCTAGCTTTCTCTGTGGCATAGTGTGTAAGCACAGTTAGCTCCTGATCAGAACATAGGTAATCTAGGGTTCAAATACTGTTAATCCTTTTTTTTTTTACAAATATGTCAGGATGTCATTAGCTAAGTAAATGTGATCAGAACTGCAAATGTGACTATCAATGACTACAAGAAAGTATATGGGCCGGATTCACGAAGGCTTGCATGGAGTCTAAGAGTAGTGTAAGACGTCAGACAGGCAATATGTCTGCTGAGCGATTCAGCAATAGCCAGCAGGGGCGTGCATAACAGCTCCTAAAACTACTCTTGCACGGACATTGTTATGGTATGCAAATTACCTCATTTGCTGCTGCAATGTATGCAAATGAGGTAAATTTGCAATCCAGGAACCACTAACCTGTCCGTGGAAGAGCAGTGTTATTTGCAGAAATGTACTCCGTTGGTAACTGAGTACCGTTCTGCAAATAGCTAAACGGAGCTATGACAGCTCCAAATAAAGGATGCATCTGGTTGATGAAACATGCCAATGGCCAAATATAAGGCCATTGGCATTTTTATAGGTTGAAAATTAACAAAAATTAATTTTTATTTTTTTCCCTGATCTCTGATGTTTAAGCATAGCGCAGTGCCGCGCAAACATGCAGCGCTTTAAAAACCAGAAAATAATTTAAAAATAGCCAAAAATAGGCATTTTTAATAAAAAGCTTATTCTGCCATGCAAGTGAATGGCAGGCTGAAGACAACATGGCTACTGAGTAGTGGTTGCTAAGGGGGGAGGCTCAGTTTGAGAGATGTAACCAAGCATTAGTAGGCAATCCTATGCAAATGAGGGTAAAGATAGTGAATCCCAATTTTCCCTGGCATGTGAGCCATGTCCCTAGAGTGTAAGTGTAGGAGTAGGGGAGTAGTAGAGAGAAGATAGGTGACATCATGAGGGGGGTATGTATGAAAGACTGTAAGCTTATTAGAGCAGAGTGGCTTGTGTTTGCTCTGAGTTGCTCGGGATTGGAAGAGGCTTGTCTACTGTTGTCCTAGCTGAAACCCAAAAACCAAAGGTGTACACAGTGGATATATCTGAAACTTCTTGCAAATGTGTTTGCACAGTGTGTGTGCGTTTGCATGCCTGTAAGCCTGTGTAAGCTTGTGTGCGCTTGTGTGCGCGTGTTTGCACTTGTTTGCGCGGCACTGCCCCTTGTGGAAACAGAAAGGGAAAAGGAAGGAAAAGAAGTAGTAGGAAGTTAACCAAGGGGAACTAGCAGAGCTGCCAGGTGAAATAAATCAGAATCAGCCAATTACACAGGCAGTACACTAGCCCAGCCCAGCCCAGCACTTAAAACTCTGCAAACAACATCCCCCCCCCCATGTTTTTCTCAAGAACACTGCAACACTGCAGTATACAAAGAGTGAAAACGTAAAAAGCTTAACTCAGACAAAAAATGTTAGGGGCTGCCATTGCTATCATAAGATAACATGTGCAAGATGCTGAGGGTGGTGCCATTGCGAATACTGCTGAGCAACCCACAGTGAGGAGACGGTGAAGAGTGTACAGACCCAGGGTAACCTACCAGGGGCTACATGAGCTGGAGATAGTGGAGCGCTATAGAGTGGACAGAGAGCTCCTGCAGCAAATTGTTGAGCTGTGCAGGCCATGCCTCACACACAGAACCAACAGAGGGGAACCCATCCTAGTGGAAACCAAGGTATGTGTTTGCCTAAGAATACTAGCAACAGGTACCTTCCAGAGACCAACTGGTGATATGATGGGGATTTCACAGGCATCAGCATCCAGGGTACTGCACCAGTTCCTGAATGCCATGTCAGTACATGTCGGTGATCATGTATATTTCCCCAATTCCCGTGAGGCATTGGCCAGCAATATGCGTCTTTTCCAGCAAATAGCATAATACCCTGAGGTAGTGGGTGCAATAGACTGCATGCACATACACATCAAAGCACCACCCGGTGAGTGGGGTAGGGCCTACATCAACCGCAAAGGCTTCCCCTCCATCAACTGCCAGGTCATGTGCAATGCCCAGGGCAGAATACTGAATGTGTGTGCTGGCTGCCCTGGAAGCTACCACGATTCCCATATCTGGCATCTGATGCAGCTGTACCAGAGATTTGCCAGTGGGGACATCCCTGACGGTCACCTAGTGGGGGATGCTGGATACGCACTGGAGCCATGGCTGATGACACCCATCAGAAATGCACACACACACCTGAACAAGAACTCCATAATGAGGCACATGCACAAACATGAAATGTAATCGAGCGTGTGTTTGGGATGCTCTAGTCATGGTTCCAGTGCCTGGACACATCTGGTGGAGCCTTGCAGTACTCACCAACTACATGTACCCAAATTGTCATGGTATGTGACATGATACACAATATGATCCTGCGAAAACAGCTGCAGCAGGAACAGCATGGGGCAGGGCCAAACAGCCCCCCACCATTGCCAAGGCCATCACAGGCAGAGCATAACTCGGAGGAGGAACAACCTGAGCCTGCCCCAGTAGGCAGAAGGAGGTGTTCCCAGTATGTCTTGGCCTTGGAAAAGAGGCAATGCATAGCACATACACTGGCTCAGTAGGAACCCTGGAAATGATACCTCTCTCTGACTCGCACATAAAATAAAAGGGATGCCTAACTTGACACTACCTGTTTTCAAACATGTATAGGGAGTGTACTATGTGTATCCAACATAGGCAGCCCTGCAGCACCACCTGAGGCATGATTGCCATGTTTTAAGCAATATAAAGCAGTGCTAACCAGCTTTTACCACTATTTAGTACATGTAAACAAAACTGCCCGTGCTAAATAGCGCAACGTCAGGCAACGTTGAGCAATGTTGGGCAAGGTCGGGCAAAGTCGGGCAAAGTCGGGCAAAGTTAAGCAAAGTCAGGTAAACGTGCTTATATTTGCTTTACTGTTCCTTAAGCAGTCTGGTCTGCCCAGCATGAAAATAAAAAGCAGTGATGGGGCTCGAACCCAGAATACTGTGCACTATAGCCACAGTACTGAACCACTAAGCCATGACAGCATTTCACTGGCACATTCACAGCAGGACAATTGAACACTAATACAAACGCAAAGAAATGCTGTATCATGCCCCTAAAGATGCATATGGGTAAACACCCCCACAGGCCTATGCAGACAGAGAACAACAGGCCAGTCGGTGTGATGTGGGTTGGGTAGGCTATGAAGTCTCAATCTAATATAAGTGACATTGGACGCTAAGATCTGTAGTACAGTAGTATGCCTCAAGCCAGTACGATAGACAACAGTACAGACTGAAATGGTGTACCTTACATAGCAGTGCAGGCCTAGCAAATGTGTATAAGTGTCAGGTGAAGTCCTCATCCTATGTACACCCACAGTAACAATCAGGTGTGCCCCCGGGTAGAAATGTACAAAGAATAGCTGTCCCCCCTGTATGTAGAAATGTTGACAAGTCTATGCAAAGTGTCTCATGGAAGCCCTGCAGGCACAGCATGATCCCTGTTAATTTATGACACAAAGGTGAGCCCTGCAGTAAAAATAAAACTTGATTTTCCACACACATCTAGTATAAATGTCTATACCGGCCATGCTCACACACTTCAACAAATGTAGTGGATTTCAGTCAGCAACATACTGAAAGGTCATACTGGGCATGCTCACACACTTAGGCCATGTCTGAGTACAGCAGTGGGCCACACATATCTGCAGTTGCATGTTTTACCCCAGGAACCTGTCACTATTCACTAGTCCTGCCTTGTGCACACAGTTATATGAAAACAGACACATATAATATATTGGAACGCTGTCATAATCAAACTATGTACCCCAAGTACTTAAGTCATTCACAGAAAGTGAAAAAGCAAAGAAGATCAATAAACCTGCAATCAGTATCATCAATAAATAATGTGCTCTCCAAACATTATCCAATCCATGTTCTGGCAAAATAATCTGTGAAGGAGTCCATAGACAACCATGACGCTTCCTTCCGCTATGTCATAAATAGCAATGTACACTCATATATGTCCTGTGTCAGTGCAAACTGCAAATGACTGACATTGCCAACATCCTGTCAGACAGGCTCATACATACATACCCCCCCTCTCACTGACAAAAGGCCCCATCTTCATACCTGGAGATTGTGAAAGCACAGATATCACATATAGAATGGGTAAACAGCTCCTTCCAAACCTGAAAACATGGCATCTATGGGATTACATTGTTTCCCTAGCTGTGTCATAAGTGAACTCCAGAACAAACAGACACTGCACCTGAACAGTCTGTTGAGCCCCACCCTCTGTACAGGATATGAAATTGTTGAATGGGTTACAGCAACATTTGGCACACTCCACAAGTGTTTGTACACAACAGACCATGGGAACTATTGTCTTATAAGCCTGTTAAGCCTTATCTTCAAAGCCATGGTGTCCATCATGATGGACCTCATAAACAGAGGTATTGGGAGCCTACAAACATCCAACCCTAGCCATATTGGTTTGTTCAGGTGCAGACCATGGTTCCCAAACCTGCTACACTGTTTTCAAAGCAGTCACCCAGGACATACAGCAATGAAATAAGCTACACATGTCCCACATAGACCTTGTAAAGCCCATTGCAAACATCTCAGACACATGTCATATCCACAATATCAACAACCCGTGCATAAATATGTATGCCATCTGATGGATTGCCAAATGGAGCACAGATAGATCCCACAAGGTAAGAAATGTGGTCACCTGTTCAAGCTGGTAGCAACTGCTGTCCCCCATGGCTCAGTCATGAGACCCCACCTGTCTTGATGTATTCTCTTCAAATATACAGTCAAACACACGAGGGCTATGTTTAGCAAAGGTTGTGGCTGACTGCGGAAATGTTGTCATACCCGATGTTTGGGACAACAGAGACATCCTTATAAAGGTCCACAGTCAGACAGATGTGGTGACAGGATTATGGCCCCGAGCTACAGTCATACAAATACCACATAGGTGCCAACACCATAAATATGGAGTTGATATGGACACATGTGGGTAGTCATCTCCACTTCCAGAAACACATTCACAAAGTGGTTAGAATTACATGCTATGTGTTCCCACAAACTGCCAAAGTCTTTGCATGCAGGTCAAAGGAGGTTACCTGTGCCCATCAGTCATCATACCTGTATGAGAGTACCACATCAGAGTTGCAATGCATCTGACTAGGCACCTTCATCAGCTGGAAAGAGCACTGAAGTACCTCAACAAGAAGATTACTGGCCTCAAACAGTTGCCCCATGCAACATGACTGAATTTAACTCAATCTGTACTCTGTTGCATACTGTCTACTCATGAGATCTCTGCCCAACAGACAGGTCCATGTCCAATGCAGAACTGATGTACATGCGCTATCTGTAGTAAACCCAAGCTCACTGTACCACATGCCCTAGGGATATCATCATCACAACATTAAATAGAACATGTTGGAGGGATACAGTACTACCTCAGAGATGTCCCTTGCTTTGGAACAGGCTCCCAACCAACAGTAGGCCGAGTCCCTCACTGACACTCTTCCAGAGGAGCCTTGATGAGTGGATGTGAAACTGAAGTGTCACACCAGGCAGCACTTCATCAGATCTACTACACAGAGGCCTAGGGAACTAACACCATGGGTGGAGATAGCTGCACACTCTGGCCATACTAATATATGCCTTCAGGCAGATAGCCTATTACCTACCTATTTACCTATATATATATATATATATATATATATATATATATATATATATATATATATATATATATATATATATATATATATATATGTAGGGGGAACACATTATAATAAGGCAACGATGGATGTGCACAGATGTGTGTAAGAGGGTGATCATCAACATCCCTTCTGCTATGTACCTCACAAGACATCTACAACAACTGGAAAGCCTGCATAAATACCTCACAAGGAGCATTGGTGGCCTGACATACATGCCATACACAGACCATCTGTAAATGCTCCAGCTGTACTGTCTTGCATATTGCCTACTCAGAGGTGATCTCTGCATAACATACAAAGCTATGTCAAACACAGAGCTGTTGGACATGCCCCACGTAAAACACTCACAATCCCTCTGATCCTCGGACCCAAAACCCAGAGTGAAATACAGAAGGAAGGGGTGTACCCATTTATCTTATGAATACACACACCTCCAAGTCAGTGGCACAGCATGAGGCCTCAGAGACCATGCAAGTGCAAGTCACATTGGGCACATCACATTGTAGGCTGCTACAGATCACCTACCATGTCTCAGGAACCTCACTCAGTATTCCTGAGAACAGTGGAAAATATAAAGGTCCTACCAAAAGGCATTATATGAGGGGATTACAACTACCCAAACATTGACCGAGATAATTACTGGTGTACAATGTCCATTGCCCAATGCTTCCTAGAGTGTAAACACTCAAATGCCCTGGAACAGCTGACTGCCATGGCTACTAGAGGTGACAACGTACTGGACTGGAGCATCACCAACATGGGGTACCAGTGTTCCGCAACAGAGATAAACCCCTTGCTGGTAATACAGATCATAAAGTAATCACAGTGAATATCCACACCCCCCCCCCAAGTCAAGTAAACCACTGTGAAGACATTGCAAAAGCAAAATGCACACTTCTCAGGACCAAAGTGTAAAGTTCCAAAGCCCCCTTGCTATAGGATAATGCTATACAATTCACAGCATCATTTACAAGTGCATTCTATGAGCATCTACAGGGATGCATGGATCAAGACATCCCAAATAAAATCAAGACGCACACCTCCAAAAGGAAGACACCAAGCCAGTGGTTGTTGCCCATAAATAAGCTATACAACAGAAGGAGGAAACTAACACATGATAGGGTAAACCTCACAAAAGGAAAGGCATCACTGATCAGTATTAGGAAGACACAATGATTGCTCATAAAATAATGAAAGGCCTGTTTCTAAAGATAAAATGCCAAGGAATGTAAGAATCACCACCACAAATCCTTCGTTAGCTATACCAAACATGTAGGTGGCAACTCACAGATATGCTGTCAGCCACTGCAAAGTGGCAAAACATACACTGGACCAACTGACACTGGCCACATCCTGGTGGACAAGTGCAGTGCAACCCCCTATCACCCCCAAAAGGGCCTGTGTCCATCCCAGAAGAATGCACAGCCCCAGATGTCATGGACATGCAGGTAGAAACAGCACTCTCCAAAGCTACGAACACAGCATCAATGGGTCTGGATGGTGTGCCAGGCTGCGTCTTACACCAGCCCCAAAAGTAACTACACCCTCACCTACATTCACTGTCCAGACTCAACCGTACCACAGGCTATGTACCCAAAGAATGGCATACAGCAACAGCCATCCAGCTCCACAAAGGTGTTGCCACAACAGAATCTGGAAACTATTGCCCTATAGGCCTACATAGCCTGGTCTGCAAAGCTATGGAGCAGATTATCATGGAACCCATAAACGGACACATTGGGAAACAACAGACACTGGACTCTACCCAACTTGGCTTAGTTAAAGGCAGATCCTGCCCCCTAAACTTAGTTCACATCCTTGAAACAGTTACCAAGGACATAGATGGAGGTGAAAGTAGGCCACACAGCCCACCTGGACTTCACTAAGACCTTTGACACCATTCCCCACTCTGGCATCATGGACAAGCTTACCAGCCTGAACATTAACACCTATGTCACAGGATGGGTGGCCAACTGTCTCACAGATCGAACACACATGTTCAGAGTTGCGTGTGCCATGTCCGACTGTAAGCCACTCACAAATGGCATCCCACAGGTCCTGGTCCTGGGAACCGACCTGTTCAGTAGATTCTGCTCAGAGGCAAGCACGGGAGGAGTATGGCTGAATGAGTTTGCAGATGACTGCCAACTGTGGTCCATAATCGACTCTACGGCTGACACAGACATCCTCCAGAAGGGTCTTACAGAGACAGATACCTGGTGTCAAACAATGCCCTCAAGCAGAATGACAAACAATGTATAGACATCCCTTTGGATAAAACAAAGTGCAGACAAATTACCACATAGGTGGTAATCCAGTATGTACGGAGAATGTAATTATGGACCTGTGGACCCAGGTAGATAGTACACTCTCCTTTGATGATCACATTGCCAAAGTGTTTAGAAATACCATCTATGTAGCCCACCTAATGTCACCTAATGTACACACTTTGTGTAGTCTGATGATGTCACCATCCTACAAATATACCTGTGGAAAGAAAAGCACCCAATAATGTGTATAGCATGTCCTGTAAATGCGTACTGCTGTAATCTCAGAACATAATTAGGTAGGGGTTTGAATCCTTCAACTGACAACTGTATGAGAGTCTGTGTGTGTCTCCCCTTGGAAAAAAGCAACCTTCTTGGAGACTACTACAACACATTCAAAGTGGTATTCTCACCTTTGTCAGGTCAGATGATGTCACCATCCTACAAATATACCTGTGGAAAGACAAACTCCCAGTAATGTGTATAGCACATCATGTAAATGTGTACTGCTGTAGTACCATAACTTAGTTAAGTAGTGGTTTGAATCCTGCAACTGACAACTATATGAGAGTGTGTGTGTCTCCCCTTGGAAAGGAGCAACCTTTTTGGAGACTACAACAACACATTCAAAGTGGTATTCTCACCTTTGTCAGGTCAGATGATGTCACCATCCTACAAATATACCTGTGGAAAAAGAACTTCCAGTAATGTAAATGCATACTGCTGTAGTATCATAACGTAGTTAGGTAGGGGTTGGAATCCTGCACTTGGTGACTGTGTGTGTGTGTGTGTGTGTGTGTGTGTGTGTGTGTGTGTGTGTGTGTGTGTGTGTGTGTGTGCTTCACGTGTGTAACACTGTTGGTCAATGTGTCATGGGTTTTGCTTTTACTACCATATGACATATCACAATGACAAGAGTATGTGCATTACACATGTCAGGTAGCTGTGTGGCAATTACATATACATACATGTGACCTTGATTATTTCATAGTGGGGAAACCCTGCTTTCTCCATTAACACATCTGTTATCTTTGCCAGGGTGTGCTGCTGCTTTACAGACCTGAGGTTACATCTGTATGCTTGTGACAAGCCCAGCCACTGCAGTGATCCTTGGCCTAGGTCATCCGTGTCACACACACTCATTACGGTTACTATTGAATAGTGTGAGTGAGGGTTTATGCCTGAGGCATATTTGAAACCTGTTCAAACTCAGCAAAATCTGTCAATGATGGCTATTCATTATAGGCGTACAACAACCTTTGTGGATATGCATGCGGACCCCTTATTGCTTATGTGATCCACTGAGGGATTTCCAAATACCTTTAGAAATGTGATTATCAAAGGAGAGATGACATAACACTTGGCTGTATGTATACATCGGTACACACTCAACATGTTGGGGGCTAATACCCATGTGGTACTGTGGGGATACTATGTTTTGTGAAGGTGGATGACTGTGCTTTAGCTGGCTTATAGCTTTACAGCATGGGTTTCACAATGGGTATCTGTCTGTATGATACCCTTATGGAGGATGTGTGTCATCTGGAGAATGCATTATAGCCCACAGTATGCATTTCCAAACGTGGATGTGCATATCCCTACTGTGTATGCTTGTACATAAGAGAGCTATATGCCAAACAGGGGTGGTCCCAGGAATGGGTGCAGGTGAATAACACTGGTTACTGGCATAGTATAGTACCCGAAGGATCCAAATGTTACTGAGTGTCCTACATCTGTGTGTCAGTTGTCAAGACATCATCTAACGAATGTTTATGGTCAGGCAGTTGAGGTGTTGTATACTACCAAAATGCAAACCAATGACAGATAGTAACAGTATCCCCACAGCACAGTGTCAAACCATGTCATACACACATGCATACTCAGGTTCCAAAATGTGTGTAGTACAATGCATACTGGCCACCAATAGAAACTATGGAGTGTTAACACTGTGTAATACAGGGCATGTCACCCTGCCCATGTGCCCACTATGCACTACATGCAGACAGTACACCTCCATCATGTTCACCAATGTACACCTGCAAATCTGTGCTGCACACATCCCACATGTACTGTCCACTCTCTAACACATGCTGCCAATACTACACACATCAGCCAAGTGGCACGTGGGTGGACAATACACTATTGGAATTAACACTGGTGTAAACAATACTACATTGACAATTATAGCTTTAATGCATCATGCCTGCTCAGCTACACCTTCAAGGATATCATTGCAGTTTACTGCTGACAACATGCTAACATTGCTATACTGCTATAAAGTCACCCTATGCATCAGCACCATGTTAGCCTGTTCCTGCATCAATGTTACAGATGACAGGGGGTGGCACAGGTTTCATCATATGCACAGGGTGTGTTGTTGGTTTGCCAGAGGCCTACATTGAGCCATACAATCGATATGTATGTGTGTATGTGTGTGTGTGTGTGTGTGTGTGTGTGTGTGTGTGTGTGTGTGTGTATGTGTGAGGGCCAAGAGCACTGGTATGGGCCAATGTTGATGCAATGTGTGTGGGTATGTGTTAGCCCGAGGTGTCTGGTTTATTTGTGTGTGTGTCTGCATGCACACAGTTCCACCATGTGGCTGCCATATACGGGGATTTGTGGGACAGCCACAGACTGTACCTGCCAGGCTTTACAGATCACCGTCTCTGGCCACAGATACAATACCTGTGACTGGCAGGGGTGCTACTGACAGTATCAGGTACTAAGCCAGACTGGGTACTATCCTCAGAGGTAGATATATGTACACTGGACCCGGGTCCCTGCTGGGACTGGCCAGAGCCATGTGCACATGGTCTTCTAGGACAGTCTATGGACAGCCCACCCCCAACATTGCTGGGGCTGGTACTGGCACTACAGGAGCGGCTGTGACTTGAGGGATGTCTGCGGCGACTGCCAGCTGCTGATGTTGCTGGCATATGTCCACGTCTATGTCTCAACCGCCCAGCACTGTCCTGACACATGTACAAGACATTGCGGAGGACATCTAATGTCTCACCCCAACGTCTATCAATGACCTCAGTGTAATTACGGATGGCACCTGCTAGGTCACTGTTACTGTCATTTAAAGCGGTGTTATGTGCCCTCTGTGCCCTTAGTCCCTGTCTGGTGTACCGTTCCATACGTGCCTGTGCCTCCATGACAGCCTGGAACATGCATGAGGTTGTAAGACCTGTGGCACGTATACCAGGGGCATGACGAGTAGTGTTCCGACGAGAACCCCTGGACATCTGCCTATGTGGTACCATTCCAGTCATCTGGCTATGGCTGCTGTGTCCGGATGCATGTGTCATAGATACCACACTGTCCTGGCCATTGCCAACTGTACACTGTCCCTCAGCTAAGGACATTGGTGATGATGGATGTATAGGCAGTATGACTGTGTACATGGATGGGGTGGACACTTGTGTACTGTCGATTGGTGGCCCGACAGACCCTGGCAACATGCCTGTGCTTCAACACACCTATCTTCATTATCACTATTTGTGTCAGTGACATCAGGTTGCCTGCTGCACTGAACTAGCCCAACCTCAGCACCTGTGAGAGGAAGACAGGAAACACACATTACAACCTGTACATGATGTCAGAACACATGCACACATGAACACATGAACACATGAGCACATGCACACATGCACACATGTACACATGCACACATGAACACATGAACACATGCACACATGCACACATGCACACATGAACACATGCACACATGCACACATGCACACATGAACACATGCACACATGCACACCTGAACAAATGTACAAATGAACACATGCACACATGAACACATGCATACATGCACACATGCACACATGCACACAAATGCACTCCTCACTAAAGCAAACACACACACACACACACACACACACACACACACACACACACACACACACACACACACACACACCACCAGCAATCCAGAACATACTCAATAGCGGTTGATGCTGGGGTACAGTATCACAAGCCAAACAGTCATATCACATGTGTCAGCATGCTGGACATGTGTTGCTCAACAGCATGCAGTGCGAGTGTAGACAGTCCTTGCTAATAGCAGTATACATGGCTTTGATGCATGTGTGCTGTTGTTCAGTGATTGGCCTCACCCTGAAATGCAATGTGTACATGGACACAACATTGCTGCGCAAGTATTAAAAGATCTTTAATGTCCTGTACACCATCACTCACAGGTATACATACCATGGCTGGATGTGTATCTGTGTGTCACGTAGATATCCATTTCTGATTAGAGCATATGTGTCTTTAGCAGATAATTGTGGACAAAGGTTTAGCTCATGCATGCTATGTATACACACAGGATCAGTGGTGCATGTATACCTGATGGAATACCATTGCTCAACATAGCCATTGTACAGTAGTTATGGTGAGTGTAGAACATATTGTGGACATGCCAGTGCCAGCCGTGACATGGCATGCTACAACACAACTGCAACAGTAAACATCACACATACCCAATGTTTGTCATGTGACCTATACACTCAATAGCATTACAAGACATATATGTGTCACTTTGTGCAAATGGTGATTGCTATACATATTGTGTATAGGTGCATATGTTTGCACCCACACAACATTGAGGTGTATAGCAATGAATGCTATGTGTAGTACTGTGGTTACTGTAACTGGATGGGGTGTAGTACCATGAGCCATCATCATGCAGCATCATGTGGTCACTCAAGGCTACTAATGTGTGCCAGACCGGCACCTATCATGCTGTACCTGAACTGCAGTACCATGGCTACATTCACCATTTCACAGCCAGTTGCTACATGGGTTTGTAAGGTGCCCAATAGGGAGCATTGCCTAACATGAATGTGTTGTGTGTTGAAGAGTATTGCACCACCCCATGATAGGCCTCTACCCCTCAGGTATATTATGTGTGCTGTGTGGATGCCATTTGGGATACTGGAGTGTGACCTTACAGAGGGTGTCTGAATACGCCATTTGTAGCATATTAACATGTACTGAGTATGACAAAGTTGTGTATGTTGTATGCATGTGTATCGACTCTACCTATCCAATGTTCACTACAGTGTAGCCACAATTGTTTGGGATGCTCTGTGTATTGCATGTGTTTGAGGCAGCTACTCACATTACTGAGATGTGCATAGTCTCACAGCAAACATGCACAGCATGCATTATGCGTAGGTGTGTTACATGTGTACATGGCCAATACCTCACCTATGACATGCACATTTTATTTGCAATATTAAATGTAGAACACACTCACCAGCATGGGTCTGCTGCCTTGCTGTCACACCAGAGGGACCTACAAGGATATGAGATAGTTTGTCAATGACATCAACTGTGGCATTGCTACTGTGGGTTTGCAATCTTACAGTAGTACAACAGTTGACAGTCACAGGCCTACAGATTATGTTCCAAATTATCAGTATAGCATAATACCAGACTCCACATCGTCTAACTACACAGTACACATCTCACATATGCATGATCTACCAATAGAGGTAACAGTAGTCTACAGATATGCCATGTTACCTGCATGCTCCATGTGAACTTGCTGGGTGGCTCCAGCCTCCATGATGATACATGTCTGCTGTTGTTGTTGTTGGTCAGGAGCCACCAGGCTCAGGAGCAGCTCCTCCACACTGGTGAGGGGGGGATGGATGGTAACCCCACCACCTGTGGCAAGCTGTTGTCTACGGACATCAGACGCACACTGCCGGACATGTCTAAGTAAATAACTGCAGTGATGGCGTACCTGCTCATATGTCCGGTTATGCATGCCTATGTCATCTTGCTACAGTGCAGTCCACTCATGCTGGTCCTGACTGGTTCTTGAGAAAAGCAGTCTGTAGTACTGAACCAGACTGGTTGTTATGACATCATCCTCAGCAGGACTATAGCTTGGGATGCGATGGTGGGCCATGAACCCTGGAAGACAATGAAACAATATGTGTGAGCAAGTCATGTGGCTCACAACATTCTGCAGTACAGATATCACTGAACTGCCATATATAGCAACCTATTGGCTGTCAGAGGATACGCACTTTCAATATCACATATTAGTGCTCAACCCACAACTGCCTGACAGTGCCTGGCACGCTCTATATATTAAACCATGTTCTGCAGAGCAACAAAGAGAAACCACTATGTAAGACTATACAACAGTACATGGCACACTGTATGTGACACAATGCACCACCTAGCCACAGGAGGTATATATCAAGCTAATGCATAAAGAAATATGTCATCCATTGCAATGATTGTAAAGTCCAGTTACAGTATTACCAGTATACCACACTAGTTGTTGATGGCAAACCCCTTCCTAAAATATGTGCACATTCGTGAATATAGGTGGCATACTGCTGTACTAGACTATACATGCTGCTAGATATGCACTTATGTCCTGTAAAACACATATGACTGAGGGCATGTTACAGGCATACCCACACACACATCAGACATACATACAAGACACAAAGGTAAGGCAACCCAGATGAGCTTTACATGTGTACCATACAGTACTGTGTGCCAGTACTTACAAAACCTTATGTCTGAGGTATGTAATCTGTGAAGACTACAGGGAACACACAAAACAGTGGTTCCAAGCAATGTGGACATACACCATACTGTGCTGTTTAGGCCTACAGCTCCAGGTAGTACTACAGTTCATACAGGATTTGGATTCACCAGCAGTACCAATCAATAAGCATACATGTACTGCTTTAGCCTCCAATGGCACACCCCAGTTAACACCAAGGGATTACGGCAGACCATATGCCATACTGCTTTTTCTGCCTAGCAATAGCATACACATCTTTTGCTGGGATCAGAGCTAGGACACAAAATACCATGACAGAAACAGTTTCCAACTAAGCTATCCCACATATACACAACTTTGACACATTCACCAACACATTCACCATCACACTAAGTCAACCTCACATAGCAATTATTGCAACAAGTACATGTGGGTGTCTATCGGTTCATAGGTAGGTAATAGGCTATTGGCCCTAGGGCCTATAGAAGCCTAGCCAGATGGTACACTGGCCTTTACCACCCAAGTAATTTAATTTCATGTGCCCCTGTCAAGCAGAGCCACAGAGGTGATTCCAGGGGTGTATTTCCTATCTCCCATCCAATCATCAAGATTATTCATGACGAGTGCTAATGAGGAGCTTTGTTTGCTATTGATAGGTAGTTTGTTCCAGAGTATGGGATGCCTCTGAGATAGGAATCTATCCCTCCAGCATGTTCTGTTTATTGAGGTGATGAGGTTTAGGTCCCTAGAGCGTGTAGCTCATAAGGATTGTGATCTGTTTATGTGGAGCATGTCCAACAGCTCTGGGTTTGACATAGCTTTGAATGTTAGGCAGAGGTCACCTCTGGGTAGGTGATATCTGACACAGTCTAGCTGTGGTTTTGTGAGACAGTCTGCATAGGGCATCAGTTTGAGGCCGGTAATACTCTTTGTGAGGTATGTCTGTGGCCTTTCCAGTTGCTGTAGATGTCTTGTGAGGTACATACCAAAAGGGGCATTGTACTCTATAATGGGTTTTATGAGTGATGAGTAGAGGGGAACACTGACCTCTTTTTCCCTGGACGACACACCTTTTGTTATGAGGTGTGCCACGTAGACAGATTACATGACTAGTGTGGCACTGTGATTATCAAAGGGGAGACTACTGTCCACCTGTGTCCCATGGTCTCTTATCACACTTTCAGTGTTAAGTAGACTACAACCTATGTGGTAGTTCATGGGTACAGAGTTTTTACCAAAAGGGATGCCAATGCATTTTCGACATTGAGCTTGAGGCCATGGATTTGTCACCAGGCATCTGTCTCAGTAAATATGACTCCCTCTCTCTCTCTGTGTATATATATATATATATATATATATATATATATATATATACATACACATACATATAAACATCCATTGGTGCACATATAGCTATACATATAGGCACATATACAGTCCACCTTTCATGGTGGGAATATCAATTATGCAAAGGATGTGAGGTATACAGTTATGTAATAATATTGCACAGTCTTGTTTGAAATGCATTGAAGGTGTTCTCAGCCCATGTAGCTTTAGCAGGCCTCACTGGCTGCAACACTGTAAACCTAACACATCACACCCACAGAGTTTAACCACCACATGTCATATACCAGCACTGTATGCTGTCTTGTTTGCCACACACTGCAACCTCTATACAAATATGCACATAACAACCTTCACCAACATATACATGTCCACACTTCACAAACAGTTGCAGTATGTCCCTTACTCTATGCACATGTACAGATGTTAATATATCTGGCACAGATATATCTCTCCGTATGTGTGTGCCATACACACACAAGGTCCACACTGTTGTAAGTCCCTGGACCTCACGGCTAACCTGTTGAGCCTTGCTGCAACATGAACAGGTGTCACATGTGAGCACACAGTAATATTAGAGGGTTATATATAGCTGCAAATGCTAGATTAGCATACTAGCCTGGTACAGCAGTTGCCAATGCTAAGCTACACGTTAATATGGCTATCATGCATGTGTTACTCTGTCACATCCATGTTTATATAGCTGTATGTGCTACTCCCCAAACAGCCATTGTCCACACTACTGTACAGTACACAGATAACATGGATCAGATGTTTGACATTTAATGCTGAGCTACATATGTCACAGTTATGTCCCACTGCACACAGCTACACACTGATTTGTCCATGGCAGTAGTTATGCAGGGCATCTGTGCATAGATACGTATTGCTGCCACATATGGATGTTTCAAAGTATGTAGAGTACTCTTCAAAAACATCTACTACATGCCAGTAAATACATATCTGTTACATACATTTCCTTTGTATGTGTTGGTAGTATTACGTTCCGTGTGTCTTTGGCTTTTTTTTTCTGTCTCTCTCTCTGTCTCTCTCTCTCTCTCTCAATATCTGCAATGGAATGATTGCGTGTGTTGGCAGCAAGTACAGCCTGCTTTTATAGTTATCTGCACATGTGCATATGATGGCCTCTGCGCCAATTGATGGCAACCATTTGGTAATTGCATGCCGCCTGCTGTGTGGTAATTGCAGTACTCACTGTCATAGCAACCCAATGCTATAAATTGCTAATTCAGGTAGGCGTAGCCCTTTCAGCTTTCCAAAGTGGGGCCCATGCTTGTTTGCTGTGGACACTGTTGTTTAAGTCAGAAGGTTGGTATAGTTATTATATCTGAAGCTAGGTGTGTAGCCAGTGATTTAAATATTGTACTCAGACCTGAATGTTGCCACTTCCAGTACACAGTTGTCAGTGTAGAATTGTACTCACCCCTACAAATGCTAACACAAGATACATGGGAGTATGTAGTTTCTTTTCTACTTATACAATTAACTGCCATACAAAAGTAGTTATTGAGATGTATTAATTTGGCACATGAACTGTTTGTGAACTGCTATACTGTGAATATTAATGTACTCACTTCTGCACAGTTTGTGCTTTTTTATTGTTGACATTAGCACAGGATGCTCAAGAAAACTGGACAATTCCAGTACTGAGTATGCCTACCTACATCCTTGGTAGACCCTGAACACACAGGTATATTGTACATTTGGGTGGGGATGCAGACATACAGAGAGCATTATGTTTTATTGTGTGAATGTTATCTTGCTGGACTTAAAGGGTTGCTGTGTACCTGTTAGTTTAGCAAGGCAAGTAGTATGTCTGCATAGCTCCCAACTGTGGACCTATCCAGATGGTAGCCAGATGTTAGGCTGTTATTCTCTGTCTGTGCAATGCACAGGTCTTTTCAGCACTGGTGCAATTGGCATTGTTACAGTCGTTTGCTACCAGTACATGGCTACATCCTTTGGTATTTCAGTGTTGTACTCCTACATAAGGGTATGCTTGTGGAACTCCTTCCAAAGCTATTTGCATAGTGTGTAACAGCAGAAAAGCTGATATGACTGTGTGTTTCTGCCTCAGCCAGACCTCTGAAACACTCAGGTACATATTTGAACAGAGTGAGGTAAAGGTAGGTAAAAGTGAGGTACACCTTAAAAATATTAAAGACAGTAAGTGGAGACTTCAAGAGAACCAGTGCATATGGATTACTACACCTTTTCTGAAGTACAAGCAGTGTCTAACTCCTACATATTGTCATTATTCATTAGGTGTAATACACCACCTTTCTGCCTAATGTCAGTACTTTTCATGGGATTCAGAGGGACACAGCTAACATATGTTTCAAAATCAGGTACATCCCTGAAATGTAGTCACAGTTGGGATGTATGTCCTCTGCCCTAATCAAATATGCCACTGTTTGTTCTGCTATGATACTGTGTGGGGGTTGTAAAGTGCTGCTGTAATATTATTTCCTGCTAGAATGGCTGGTTCTCTTATCACAGTCATGTAATGCAATTCCACAACAACTGCTGGTAAAGTTCCACAGAACAGGTTTTGTGTTATGGCATTCCTATTTTTCCTTTACATTCACTCATTCTGATGCATGATATATCTATTTCAGCAACAACCTGCTGTATATCTACTGTGGCTTAGTGCAGTCTAGTGTGTCCAAGGTCCGGGGTTTGAGACTGACAGAGATGTTTTATTTTGCTGCTGAGCAGAAGGGCCCTCACATGCAGGGTGACTAAGGCACTTTTAAGCAGTTGTAAGTGGGTTTGCGCAGGTTTGCGCAAAACATAGCAATACTTAGCTAAGCGCACACAAGTGCACACTCGCGCAAACCCGCTAACTACTGCTTAAAAGTGCTTACTCCCGCTAATGCTCACGCTCACGCTCATTTCTTTGAAAGAAAAGAAAATGGGAAGATAGGAAAGTGGTGAAAAAGGGGCACAAAGAGGGAAAGACAGTAGGGAAATCAGCTTGGGATGTGCAGGACGGGTGTAGGGAAGGACCATAGCTGCCCATTTCTTTTACAGCAACAGCTGTGCACATGCAATAATTTTGGAGGGAAATATAAAACCTTCGACCCCTGAGAGAGGGTTGAGGACAACAAAGTATATTGCACTGCCAATTAAATTACATTTTATATGTCCAGCAGACGTGTGAAAAATGGGCAGCTATGTATGGGGCGTAATTTTTTTTTGGAGCAGATTGACCTTTTTTTTTCCAGGTGAGAGTGGAATGTGGGGTAGGGGATGTAGGTATATTTGGGGAGGTAGGTTGGGGAGGTAAACAGACAGGACAAACAAGACACATACAGGGGCGGAATATGACACATGTGGGGGGTGAGCCCACAGATGGCAACAGTGGAACTGAGATCCCATTGCATGGGCAGTCACCACTACACCTTCACAGCCCAGAGGGTGGCTGTGCTGGGGGCTGCATAGGAGGGGCAGGCTCACCCGTGAGTCACGCCACTCATGCCTCAAGCTGGTGTAGAGGTTCAGTGACAGAACGCTGGATCTCCCTACGCACCACAGCCCGGTCCGTTCGGAGGGTGAGAGGTGGCCCTCCTCCACCCACACTTGCATGGGGGGATGAGCCCCATCCCCTGCAGCACTTCCACCCGAAGGTGGCACAGGCCCAATGGAGGATGAGGTCCCGGGCTGGGCACCAGACCTGCTGGTGCCAGGTGCCATCGCCAGCTGAGGTGGGACAGGTGGGTCCGCTGGGACCGGCCTTCCCATACGTTCTATGTTTAGGAGGATTTAATGACAATATGGGTTGGTAACAGCCAACAGCATTCCAAATTAGTTGTAACAGCATGCAGTAGTATTCCCATTAACCCAACACACCAGAGTTCCAACAGTTGAACAGCAAGCATAACACATGCATACATAGAACAACAATGGACATTCCAACAGCATGCAGGTTTAATTGGTGGCAACAGGCCACCAAGATTGTGGTATTTGAACAGGGCACATGCATCAAAGTAAATGCAGATATTTATAAACCAATAGGACATATGTCCCAACAAATGTTTTGAGATTAGACATACCCATTGAGGTGTGGAATTGCATTGTTTATGCACATACAGTAGGGTGTAAAAAGATACCTCCATTAACAACTTGTATATACTTATAGTTTAGATTTTTGATATAACAGTGCATGCAGAAGACTTATTCAAGACATATTATACCTTTATTAATGGGTTACAACACTCTTTTTCAGGCTCTCTCACTTATTTTATATAACAGTACATGCAGAGAAATTATTAAAGACTTATACCTTTATTAATAAGTTACAACACTCTTTTTCAGGCTCTCTCACTTATTTTATATAACAATACATGCAGAATAATTACTAACATGCCTGGTGGCGCAGCCTTAGCAGTCTATCTGCATAGGCTTGCTGATTTGCAGCAAGGACACCTGCAGCTGTGAAGTAAATCAAGTGATATTGAGATATACCTATCCATAATATAGACTACAATAGCAATTCTTACATACTTCATTCCATGGCTACCTACTCTGTAGTGGGGCATTTTCCATCCCATGGGCCTCTTGTATCCACTGGTTCAGTTGATCCTCCTTGCGTCTCTTCATGTCTGAGTAGTGGTGTCTGACCTGCTCACCAGTCCGAGGGACGCCTGTGGCACTGGTGAGATCATGAGCTAGATGGTTCCAGGCTTCTGTTTTGTATTGGGTGCCCTGGAACTGCCCCTGCATGAGTGTCTCCTCATGATTATGGATGAGGAGCCAAGCCATTACTTTTGACTCCTCAATGCCCCAACGTTGAGCTCAAAATCGAGAGCCCTCTCCAACACCGGCCATGCGGATTGCATATGGGAGCTACAACCAGTCATGGCAAGTATTCACACCTATGGAGCTTAAATATGCCTCATTTCCAGTGCTTATCTGTGATTGGCTGGTTTTGAAAAAACTCAGTTGAAAGCACACCTGCTTAGCAATGGGTAAACTTCCATTGATATGTATGTGTGTGTAGAAAGTGCATGGTCGTGAAATGCTGTCATGGCTTAGTGGTTCAGTACTGTGATTATGGTGCACAGTATCCGGGGTTTGAGCCCTGTCATTGCTTTTTATTTTACTACTGGCCAGATCGGCTAGGAGGTGTGGCTGTGTTTAGCCGACTTTGCTCAGCTTTGCCCGACGTTGCTCGACGTTGCTCAATGTTGCGCTTGTTTGCTCAGTGTGCAGCTATGCACAATCTCATTTCGCAAGTTGGCGCATGCGCAACGTCACGCAAACCATGCTCTGTTTGCGCTAGTTGGTGCGATGCACACATTTGCGCAAAGCGTTTGCGCTAGTTAACGCAGTGCTCAGCTACGAGCAATTACATTTAAATATGCTTAATACTGGTTAACTTTGTTTAGCAGTGTTTCACATTGCTTAAGATATGTTACTTATGCATCCTTCAGTATGCATAACCATTTCACATTCTTAGATATATATATATAAAATTCATTCACTACTTCATAAGCCATTTCAATGCTTTTTACAAAAATGTCAATGATAAATATCAGGAATTATTTTTATATACAGATTTCCTACTGAAAATAGAAGAGGGAGTGGTGGGACTCGAACATGGAATGCCTCCTCTTTGTGCAAAGACTCTACAACTAAGCTATCGTTATTTTCCTTAATTTGCATATTTTTTTCTTGTTATCCTCTTCGGTGTCTATGCTGCTAACTGTAGCTAAGCAATGGGCAAACCCGCGCAAACACATGCAAATACGGGCAGCTATATCGGGAATATTAAAAAAAAAATAAAAGTTTTACATTTTATAATTGTACAGGGGTTTAGAATGTGGGTAGTGTAGTGTTGGGTATGTACACATTTGAGCTGACTCGCTCATGTAACTTGACATTTCTCGATTGAGAGACTTGCAGGGGCATGGATTTTTGGACTGCTCAGCAGTCCGACGCGCCCCCCTGCACTCGTGCATGCTCCGTATTAGCCTTAGAGTTGAGGCAGCGTGCCCTCATGAATATGCATGGCGTGCTGCCGTCTTACTCTTAGACTGCAGTTTCTGTGTAAGACTAACTTAGTCTTACACGAAAGGTTAGTGAATTCTGGGGTGTGTCTTCCCCAGATTGTATCAATAATGCCTACCACAATACAGTAAGCTCTCAGTTAACCGGAACGCAAGCAACGGGCACTCTCAAGCAACTGGCAAAAAAAAAAAAAAAAAATCAAAGAAATACAGTACAGTTTTCATGTGTTATACTTTCTCTTTCCTCCTGCAGAAACATACCTTATGTTTTTAGAGTTTTAGAGTTTTAAAAAGGAAGATAAGCGTAAATCCCCTCTCTCTCCAATCTGAGAACAAATCAAACCAAACAAATAGTATAGGGTACAGTATTAATCAGACCTATCTTTAATAGTAACTCCTAAGCAACCAGAAACTACAGTTATCCAGTATCTACCAATCCCCATGGTGCCAATTAAATGAGAGTTTACTGTACACTTCTACATCTAGTAGCTGTTTTGCAGGCCACGCTAACAAGTTAATTGTTTGTACAGCTTGCTACAAATGACAAGGGGTGATGCATCTTTTGAAATGCTAGTATGACTCAGCAAATATGCTAACTATTTGTGTAAGGCAGATATACCAAAGATGTGTGCAGTATGCTTCTTCATAGTAAGGACAGTTTTCACATTGTATTGGATGAATATTTCATCCATCAACAACTGAATGTCACACAAAGGGAATTCTGCAGCAGATTTTGAAACCTTGCTCACTACACTGATCACATATTGAATCAAGGCATCATGTTTGTATTCATACCTCCCAATCTGAAAACATAAAAAAATCTGTACAAAGGCCCATGAAAAGTAGGTACAACTGGCCAAAAATCAGGATATTGATTAACATAAAATTTGCATAAATAATCATGGAA
The DNA here is from genome assembly GCF_019279795.1 of Protopterus annectens. Classification (NCBI taxonomy): domain Eukaryota; kingdom Metazoa; phylum Chordata; order Ceratodontiformes; family Protopteridae; genus Protopterus; species Protopterus annectens. The sequence goes on along the minus strand of NC_056727.1, from coordinate 870,865,610 downwards.
CCGTCGCCACTCCCATGGGGGATACCAACATGAATATTGAAGTCACTAAATAATAAGAAATAATGGCAGACAAAAAATAAAAGTAATGCAAAATCTGTTATTCTAGCAACTATCTTAGTTTACAGGATCAATATTTAAAATCTGTCCCTATTTTGGGGCTATTGTCCCACCATAATTTTTGGCTTTGCCCAGATTTCTTGCTCTGAGAGATTGGGAGGTACATGGTCAGCCACTGTTTTGACCTTATAAGCTTTTCTCATACTTGCCCTGCTCAGGTCATGGCAGAAAGGGGTCGGGACACCAGTCCAAGTAGTCAATTTCTAGGTAAATAAAGGAACAATTGAAAGCCAGGTGAAATGCATTAACTAGCCATGTAAAATAGGATGTTACAACAAGAAGGAACTAACAAGAACCCCTTGACAGACACCCTTTAGCCTGTTAACTTACTTTGTTGTGGTCTGCCTTTATCTTCCCCAGCTCAATCTGCAGTCTAGCCTGCCCATTCACATGTAGTATCATTCAATCAGCCAACTCCATCTCGTACAAAGAATTGAGGTTGGTCAACAGTGACTCAGTGTATCTCACCATCTGCTTCCGTCATCCAAGCCAGTTCTAAAGATTTACTAATATAACACTTTTTGCCTCCAGAATCAATTACAATTACCATAAATCATGGACACTTTATAAAGTATTAGTACTGCAAACTTGAAAAGTTGCCAGAATAAAATAAAGAAAATTATCATGCACTTTCTCAAGTAAAGTGAAGGACTCTGTAGCTGTAATGTTTGTTATTATTTATTAAATACAATCCATCACATTTTCACCACCAAATCGCCAGTTTAAGGGAATATTGGGAGAGACAGAGCAAAAAAATTGAGCCTGAAAGCCAGGGACATTTCTGAGTTATACAGCATGTTTTCTTAGTCACATTACTAAAAAACATGACTAACAATGCAAACACAACAAGCAGAATATCACACAGGTGTGGATTTAAAAACAATAATTAAATGGACTGCAAAGCACACCGGAATGTCAAACATTGAGAGCCTGATTGCACACCATCCACAACATGGCTAAATTTGTGCTGTGTGTGCCCATAATTCAATCCAGCCGCATGCCTAGAACATTTAGGTTTCTTGGTACTGTCTAAAAATGTGGAGCACTTAGTGTTAGTGTTAATGTTACCGTGAATTAGGGTTAGCCAGCCTAATCAGATCAGAGTGCAGCACCTACTCTAACTCTCTTTCTAGGAAGGCAGTGACAGTTATAACTGCACTTTCATCACACATATAATCTTCATCTAAAGGCTCGGAAAGAGCTGTCTATATACTCTCTCCCCGAAACATAATATACACACTGTTTTCAAACTTTCAGGAGTAAAAAAAAAAAAAAAAAAAAAAAAAAAAAAAATCACCAAAGTTTACATTGTAATGCAGCCATTCATTGCACATAGAATGATGGATCTTCATCTAAAGGCTTTTAAAGAGCTGTCTGTCCCCACAACATAACGTGCACACTGCTTCCAATCGCCTACGAGTACAAAAATAAAAAACAAATCGTCAGATTTTACTTTGTAATGTGGCCATACATGCAAAATAAATAGAACTAGTGACTTACAATTGCACTTTCATCACACACACACATAGAGTCTTCATCTAAAGGCTTGAAAGAGCTCTGTAGACTCTGTCCCCAAACATAACGTACACACTGTTTTCAAACTTGTACGACTACAAAAAAAAAAAAAAAAAAAAAAACACCAAATTTTACATCAAATTGCAGCTGTACATGCAAAATAAATAGAACTAGCTAAAAAGTTCAACTGTAGTTTGTTGAGTGATGGGGAGATATAGGATCAAAACGGGCAGTGTAGCATACACACTGTATCTATATAAAGCAGTTACTACTAGTGGAATGAATGGTGCACTCACTGGTCACCTATAGTATTTCAAGCTGCTTCAAGAACAAAACAATCACCATGCAGTCATCTGAACACTAATCACAATTCTCAGCTGAGTTAAACATCTTGCTTCAAGACTTATGCTCTCTTCATATAATTACAACATACAGTAAGAAGTGACTGACTGTTTTACATGGACAACACTATTATGCATGCATATTACTTCAATTCCTCATGCTATAGAGCCTGAATAATGCTACAGCCAATAAAATCACTCAGACATGTGACCTGTTAGAATAGCTACAGAAAAGAAATGTTTTTCTCCTTAAACAGACAGTGTTTTTCAAGAGGAAGAAAAATCATATAAAAATGAGCAAGTGATTAACTAAACAGAGCCCCTATCAAAAGCTGAAAGAACTTTTACATACTTTGTCTAGCAGTCCTCAGTAGGAGGTGGAGTTGCTCAAATGGTAGTATGTAAAGAGAAGTGCAATGTCATGGATTGCATACTATCTAAACTTGAGAAATAGTATCTTTACAGGCAGTCAGGGGTCAGGCATGATTTCACGATGCTGACATCATCACGCACACCCCAATGCATGATGACGTCAGCACCAACATCTAATTGTAAATATTAAAAAAAAGCATAAAAAAATCGAGAATTAAAGGGGCCACTCGGAAATTCATGGCACGTCATTATTTTAGCCTCAAAACTGGGGAATTCCAAGGAATTCAGTACAGTTGAGGGGTATGTTTGCATTATCCATCAGTGGAGGCACGTCAGTATGTAGAAATCATTAGATGACATTTACTTCTATTAGCATAAAAGATACATACTGTACGTGTAAAGAGGAGTGGGAGTGAATGGAGTGCATACAAGGAGAAATAGACATAAACATAACAATGTTTTGTGCAATGTAACATTCATGGACATGTTTTTGGTCTGTTCTCATTATTAAGCTGCCATGCTCTGTAGCATGAAGTGATTGCCACAGAGCATACCTCTCAACTCTCCAGATTTTTGCAGAATGTCCAGATTTTGCCAGATATTTTTGGTCTGTTCCTCATAAAATTTGTGGTTTTCTAACAAATCACTGGGATGATCTGATTATTGAAGTCACGAAATAATGATATACATTTGAGTTTCATACTTCATATCCTTTTGAAAATGTATGTTAACACAAACCCTGTTACTCTAGCAACTGTCTAAGTCTATAAGAGCAACATTTAAAATTTGTCCCCCCATTTTGTTAGGCTTTGTGCAAGTTTCTTGTACTAAGAAGTTGAGAGGTAAGACAGGGATAAATCAGGTATAGAGGAGCAACAGGCGTATGACAAGCACAACAAGCTTGCATAAATGTGTCATAGTTTTGGGTTGGATCATATGATTATAGAATCATAGGAGGTTACTAGGCTAATGTCACAGGGGCCCTTACCAGCCTAGCCAAGAGTTTATCCCCAAAAAGAAACCTCAGTCAGCACCTGTGACCCCTGTCAATGAGGGACACAGGGTGGAGCCCCTGGTGCACATTTGTGGTTTCTCATCCACTCATCAAGGTTGTGCTTGAACAGGGTCAGCAAGGTACTCTGACGTGTATGGGAAGTCCGTCACAATATAAAATGATTTTATTAAATTGATAGTATTAAGCACTTTCATCTCCTGAAATGAGATTTCATCAGAATACAAAACATTGCATTTTTCATCTCCTATTATTTTATTAAAATAGTTTTATATTGTGGCAGAATGCTTTTTCTTTAATTTCTTTGGTTTTACAAGGTGCATATAGTGTTGTTGTAATTCGTGTATGGGAAGTCTATTCCAGAGATGGGGCAGCCTTTGGGAGACAAACCTGTTTCTCCAGCAGGCTTTGTTGATGCTGCATACTAGATTCAGTCCATTTGAGCAGGTAATGTGCGAGGAGTTAGACTTATAGATATGGAGGATCTCCAGTAGGGCAAGGCGAGACACAGATCACCTCTGAGCAATCTGTATGATACCGAGTAGAGTGATAGTGATTTGAGCCTGTCTCCATAGGATAGGTGTTGGAGGCCATGGATTATCTTTGTGAAGTATTTCTTTGGCCTTTACAGTTGGTACAGATGTTTACCAAATGGGACGTCATACTGAATTATTGGTCTAATGAGGGAGGAGTACAGATAGGTAATAGCCTCCTTTTTTCTGGATGCAATCCCTTTACGTATGAGATGAATCAAGTAAAAGGCTTTTCTGACCACTGCCGCTACATGATGGTCAAATATGAGATTGTTATCAACCTGAGTACCCAGGTTTCTCATTACAAGTTGTGTGTTTAGGGAGTTGCCACTGATGAGGTAATCAGTAGGGGCTGTGTTTCTGCCGAATGGTATGATGATACATTTTTTTGTGTTTAGCTTAAGGCCATGACTTTGGCACCAATCATTTGCTGCTGTGAGATCCTCTTGCAGTATGTTAACATTATTTGGGGAGTCACTGACAGCACCCAACTTACAGTCATCTGCAAACTTGGTCAGCCACAGGCCTTTTGTCTTTGCCTGGACCTCTGAGAAGTAGATGGCAAACAATAGGGGTCCCAGGACAGATCCCTGGGGAACTCCACTAGTGACAAGTCTGCTATCGGAGGTGGAGCTGCCTATTTTGACCCTGAGGGTCCTGCCAGTGAGCCAGTTGGCCACCCACCTGATGAGATAGAGATTTACACCAAGTTGTGTTAGCTTTTCAATGATGCCAGAGTTGGTGATTGTGTTAAAGGCCTTGGCCAAGTCAAAGTAAGCTGTATTTACTGGCTTTCCCTCATCCTGGTCCTTGGTGAGAGTCTTAAAGAAGTCAACCAGGTTCAGTAAGCAAGATCTTCCCTTGACAAATCCAAACTGGGTGGGGTCAAATGCTTGGAGATTGCCCATGTCCTTCTTTATGAGATCCATAATAATACACTCCATGGCTTTACAGATCTGAGTTGTGAAGCTAATGGGGCGATAGTTTCCAGGGTCAGTTGGGATGACAATGGCAGCTCTCGACTCTGCTGGAATGAAGCCAATACTTAGGCTGTGGTTGACTAGGTTGCTTAATGACGAAGCCAGTTTTTGCTGAAGATGGTGCAGAATACAGCCTGGGATAATATCAGGCCCCATGGAAGCTGTGTTCTTTGCCTTGGTTAGGGCCTTTAACACTTGATCTGCTGAGATGTGACATGCAGGACAAGTACCGGCGATGTCAAAAGAGCCATGGGGGTGACAGGGGGGTGAAGTTTGTACTGATCCTATTTGCTAGCAAGTTGGCTAAGTCAACAGGAATAGTGTAAGTGATACTGTTAAGTAATAACTCAGAACAAACTAGGGCTTTGCCATGGAGGTTCCTGACATAAATGAAGAAGGCTTTGTTGTTTCCCTTTGTTTTGGAGGCTAGTTTCGATTCATAATTGGCTTTGGAGGTTTTCACTAGTGATCTAATTTGCTTGTTAAGGAGGGTATTTTTCCAATTTGGAATTTGTTCCTTTTTATCCTTGGACAACAGATGTCAATGAAAAACATGTTTTTGGTCATTATCCAATATATCTGCATGATAACTCATCTCATACCTTTGACAAATGTTAACTTGTGGTCAGTTAAGCATATCATAGACATATAACACCACACTAAGAAATGATGTGAGATGCATCGGAAATCAAACCCGTGATGCCATGGGCAAAAAAATAAAAATTTCAGTTAACTGATTTATGTCAACACTCCACATAGGAAGCTACACTTTGTTACATCTGGCAGTGTACAGAACTGTCAGAGTTACTGTTTCAAAGTAGTGACTTTACTGTGTTTTAACTGTATATTCCCTATAACACAAGATGTTTAAGTACCATTGCCAGAGATAACCAGAGTAGTGCTGCTGGTGGCAAAAACTCACCAGGTTCTTGCCATAAGAGATGAACAGCTGCTCACTGCCACTTGGCATTGGTATGTGATGCCAAACTGTGTGCAAATGCAGAGGACAGAAAGTGAAGGATTTTTTATGAACTATTTCTGGCTCTGTGTGTTGTGTGTGATTCTATTAAACAAGATTATACAAGTGGACATAGTGGTAAATGGGGTGGCAAGCAGAGAGAAGAACAAAGGGGAAGCCATACAGGCATTTGTGAGAGGGAATTAGGAAAGAACCACAGATATCCACTTCTTCAACACAGTAATGTACACGTAGACAAAACTTGATGAATCTAGACTGCCACTACGACATGGATGGGTGACAATAATTAAGCCAATTGACCAAATCAAATGTGTTGAGAAGGCACATATGCAAAGTAGAGACCTATGTATGGGACAAATTTATTTTTGTGGGACATGTGCCCATTTTTTTTTCAAAAAGAGGAATATTGGAAAAGGGGCGTAGGAATGTGAGGATCAGTTAGGTTGGGTAGGTTAGGAAGGAGGTGCAGACAAACAGGACATACAGGACAAGCACAGGGATGGAGATGGCACAAATGGGCAGGGGACACCATGACTGAGGAAAGGAAGGGGACATCAGAGGTACATGCTCACCAAGTGTGGGAAGAGTAAAAATCTAGTCCTCACCCTCAGAACTATCATTACTGTCCCCTTCTTCAGTTACCTGTGAGACTGCTTGGCATGGGAGTTTATTTTCTATTTTATTGAGCGACCTATCCAGGCAACTGATGTGGGTACCAAGGCCAGTCTCTGTTAGATCATTCCCCATCCCTGGAAGATCCTGATGGGTGACAAAATCACTACCTCCAACAATACTCCCAGAAGGTACTACTACACCACCAACTAGGGCAATGCTACATGATGTGGATGGACCAGGTCGGGCGAGGGCTGTTGAGGCAGTACTTCCAGGTTGCATCTCAGAGGTGCTGGGTGTTGGTGCAGCAGCCAGTGGAGGGTTGTCAGGCAGAGGTGCAGTGGCTGGCACACCTCATTGTGCTGAAATGAATTTGGTTTGCTGCAGAAAGGTATGACATCAGAACAGCGTGATTCCAGGTAACCCACAAAAAAAGAGAGAAAGAGATAAGGGGTGGGATTAGACAAAAAAGAAACAAGATGATTAGAACCATGATATGTTTCATTCATGCTTTATTACAATAATATCCTTTTCTTTTTATAGTAGCAATAGAGCTTTCACAGTCCCAGAAATTATTGTGAATTGTTACAAGTAATCCTTGGAATTTGCACACATTCCATATATGCTTTTTAATACTACAGATTAACTGAACTGATGATATACCTTTCTGCCAGCTGGCTAACGAACTCCCACCTCATCCTGAACCCCAACAAAACAAAACTTATGCTATTTCACCCAAGCAAAACTACTACAGCCCCCTCCTCATTCACTATTGAATCTGTCAACAAAATCAGGATCTCTCCCACTGTCCATACTAAGCTGTTAGGAGCTGAAATAGACAATAACATGAGATTTGATTTCCACATATCCCAAACCATAAAAAAGTCCACAAAAAGCTAGGTACTCTGTATAGGAATAACCTTTACCTCACAAACAACACAAAAGCCACAGTAGCTCAAGCACACTTGATCTCAACCCTACTGTACACATCACCTATACTCACCAACCTTAGAAAATCTGACCTTGCAAAACTTGAAACATGTTATAATAAAATCGCTAGATTTACAACCAACTCAAACACCAGGTCTCATCACTGTACAGCCCTCAGGCAGCTCAAATGGCTTGAGTTTCCCCAACTCCTACTTTATACCCAACTAAGCATGGTCCAAAAAATACTCCATCAGAAAGAGAAGACAACTACCCTGCAAAATGTACTACAACCATACTCCAGTGCCAGAACTTTACGATCCAATAATAAATCCCTGATAAAAGTCTCCACTGCCAATGATTAGGCTGGGAATCCCTCTTCTCCAACTGTATAGCTAAAATCTGGAATACTTTACCTACCAGTATAATATCCACCACAACCTCAGCTCAATTTAAACCTTTACTAAAAACTCACCTATCCAAAAACTGAATATGTCCATGTATGGCTCTTGACTAACCTACTTGTGCCTAATGCTGGTACTATATTGTGATTCAATCTTACTAATTGTACATACAAACCCAAATGGTATCTAGTACTATATTTAATTATACCATGTGTCTCACTTTGTATATTTGACTGTGTTCTACAGAGTTTGTTATACTTTAACTGTACCTGCATTGTATTAGCTTATTTTTATGTGGAGCTTTTCTCCCCGGGCCTCTGTTGAAAAAGGACTTCCTGGTCAACAAATTTAAAAAAATAAATGAATAAATAATTAGAGCCAATATTGCTGTCTTTCAAATTTAAAAATGATACTAGCTGAATGTGAATCTATAGGATATTTGTGGGAAATGAACCCACATAATCTGAATACACTATTATACCTGCATAATACAATGACCAAGAGCTACAGAGAAAGCAAGCATGCTTGCTGTCACAGTTAAGATATGCATGCTGAAGTTGATACTGATCTATGTAATTGCAATATATTTACTACAACCAAGGTTAGTTGTGCTGCAGACATACCCCTTGCCTCTCTGAGTTGCTCCAATCTCTCAGCATGTGCCTTCCTGATTGCCAAGTTTCCTCTGCAGCTGTAAAATAAAGAATGAAAGAAAAAGAGACATGGAAGCGTTATGTATACCAGTCTTGTCTATCTATACCACTGCATATCGCTTCATGTTACTTGATCTGTATACTTACACAAATCAGGGATGTTAGCAGTTTGAAACTCATCCAACCACTGTGAAGTTATACCTGCTTGTGCCTTTTAATGTCACTGTAATGAGTGCCTGCACTGCTTCGCAGTGTGTAGTATGCCAGTTACACTGGAGACAGCCTTGGCTAGACTATTTCAAGCCTCAGCCTTATACTGAGACCCATTGAAGGCTTTACTATCAAAGTCCTGCAAATCAGTTTTGCGAGTAATGATTTACATGAACAGAAACAATGAAAATGTGCACACTGTTCATTCACAAGAATGAACGGAGTAATGTCGGTATGTCAAATTTGACATTATCAACATTACCTGATTTACCTGAATGTCCAGAGATGTCCTACCAATGTTTTGAAGGGGGACAAGCTTCCCTGCACCCCCACACCCCCTGCTAACTATATATTCTACCTCTGAAATCGCACTACAGTGAGGAAAAGGGTACTTTTCCTGATTGCCACTGTAGTGCAATCCATTTGTAAGCAGCAATGCTCAAAACCATGATTACAAGCTACATGTTGATACTTCAGAGGTGACAGGATTTTCACTCAGAGTTTTAACCTTTTGCACCTTTACCCTTAACCTTATGAATGGAGTTAAGTTAAGTTTCAAACATTTGATAGTAAACCTTGGTAAAGTCCCCCTGCAGCAGCCTACAGCTGTAGCACTTCTCAAGCTCAAGGAGTGCAGTAAATATCCTTGACTCTCCGACATCCCACCTCTGTGCACTGAATTTGGCACCATCCTTCCCATCTCTTGCTGTGTCTGCAAAGGTCCTCCAAGAACAGTAGAAATTGTTTCTCACCAATTTGTGATCTCACATTTTATGATCAGTGTGCAAACATGCACAACCATGTCAACTGCATTTGCATGATGGTAAGCAAAGAGAAACATTGCCAAAAAAAGAAGGGATGTTATAAAACAGAAATGATGGTGTGGCTTTTGATATTGATGTATGGCATGTGTGCTGCTATACCCAGTCACACTTTGTCTAGTGGCCAACGCTGAAATGCTAAATGACTTGTTTTTTAAGACATAATTTTGGAGGGATCAATGGAATGACTTGGCATGTTTTGTGGGTAATTGCACACTGTTAAAAGTAATTTGTACAATGTGGAATTTGAACCTATGCAAAAGGGAATGCATACATTTCCATAGGTGATCATTCCTCATTGCCACAGAAGAAGTGCTTGTTACTCATAGTCATTACAGATATACAGCTTAAAGAATGACTGGTGGGTTACGCCAATTAAGCCTGTATGTTTTTGGCATTAAAAAGTCCTAGTTTATGCATTTTTGGGTGTGATGTAGGACTAATGTTTGACAATATACAGAAAATGGATCAACTTGCATGACTTTATTAATAGAGTTTGGGGTTATGACACATACCTCACAATGCATTTTATTTTACAGTTATACTGGGTTATGAGAGGGGTGTATATAATTGCCAGTAAACTCTTCAGTCCATCAGAAACATGCCGATGCATTTTTTATTACATAATCATCATTGTCATTCTAAGTCAGTTACACACATAATACATATGATACCTACAAAAGAATGTGCATGCCAGCAGTAATGATACCTTTTGTCAGTCAACCTGCTATAGATAGCTATTGGTATGTAATATTACCTTTATAATCAAAGTTTTGTTAAAGATTACAGTAGGATACCCGGTGCTGGATTTGAACCCTGGCTCATCTGTATTGTGACCATGCACTCATTGCACTTACACTTAGTGCCATAGGGTAAGCCAGACTGGGGTGTATTTTCCACACCCAGTACTGTCCATAGTGCTGATAGCTGCATATTGTCACTTAGCCTGTTTGGATGAAGGAAGGCAAGCCAAATTATTTTTTTTCTTTAAGCAGTGAAACTTGTTTGCACATAGGTAGGCAATGTGCAAATGAAAAAAGACAATAACAAACATATATCACTTGTTTAAATACTCATTATGACCCTTCATCAGTAAAAATAGCTACTGTGGGGCTCCAAGCCTGCTTTACCTATGCTCTCTCTTTTTTATCTCAACATATTTACACCTTGTGCCACAGAAACAGTTAGGTAACAGGCAGAATTTCTGCAGTAATTACCATCCATGTTGCTAACCACCACACAATGCCACTAAGTGTGTTTGCACTCTATACGGCAACTGAAATTAAACTTTCACTTTTTAAAGGAGCATAACTGTGTATATACTATGCCATTGAAAAAGGGATACAAAGGTTAAGCAATTACCCAGTTCTGGATTTAAACCATCAGATTATTGTACTTGTCCAATACAGTTGTAGTGGGTTATCTGTCTTTACCACACACACACAGCTTTGCTATACTAATCAAATTATGTGCATACAAGCAATTTAGATTTCATATCCAGTATTAACAGTTCATACAGTTGGACATTCTCAGTTGGTTGTAGATGTGTAGCTAACATATTTAATGCAATGAGTGATCATACAATAATTATGAATTTGTTTGCAAAACTGCAGTTATGTCTTCTCTTTGTATTCTGGGCATTATTCCCTTATCTCAGCTTTACTGTCAGGCATGCAATCTGTAGTGCATTTTCTATAATTTGTCTTTCAAGGTGTGATGAAAATAGATAACAGTGAACAACAGTTTTCAGCAAAGGCAAGAGACGGGAGCCATTATAGCCAAAAAAGTATGCATGAGTGATGTTTGCTTTTATTTAACAGCTCACTGCATTTAGTTCCACATTTTGTAAGTGTATCTTCATTGACACACCCACTACAGAGAAGGGTGTCTGAATTGCTGTTGTGTTTTCCTGCACTCAAGACTAACCATTCACTGCTGCAAGCCATTAGCACTTAAAAATGGTGTAGAGGCTATACTATGTTTACATCTGATACAGAAAGTCAAAAGTTTGGTATTCAGCAATTGTAAGGAGTTTACACCACATTTGCATCTTCACCATGCTTAGAGGGATGCCTCTACACTAGAAAAAGAAATGTGTAGCTAGGGAACTTGAAGGTGAGGAGACTTGATTCAGAAAAAAAAAAAAACAGATCATTGGTATTTCTTTGAAGGAGATGTCTATGCAGAAAAGTAATTAATTTGCTAAGGCATGTTTCTATTTTTTTAAGGACATTTACATTGTAACCATTTAGAAATTTATTGATATATTCATTAGAAAAATGAAAGTTGATCTGTATGTACTTCTTATACTTCACTATTGGGATGTCTATATTACTTCATCAAATGGCTGAATGAAATGCTATTCATTGAACCAGCACACACCCCACTAATTATATATACCAACTCTGAGATCACAGTGTGGTGGGGAAAGGGAAAATTTCCTGATTCCTACTGTAACATGATCTCAGTCAGACTGGTTTGATGAATAGCATTTCTGATGAAATGCTGTTAGGCAATATGGCCATTCAATTAAATAATAGGGAGCCCAATGTCGGTATAGGCATTTTGTTCAGGGCTTTACATTTGTGAGACAGAAGGGCTGTCCTTACAGAACAAGTAGGTTCATACCATTTGCTTTCACAATTTCATGTGAGATTGGAGAGAACTGTAATTATGTTTTTCTTTCTATGCAAGGAGTTGTACATGTGGATGACAGTGGTGTTAGGCTTCTCAGATGCCCCAGGGCAACCTCCATAGCAGTGGTGGGCACAATGAAAATTGACTGGTATTCCTAATTATGGACTATATAGCAATGATAACTATCATCCAGTAATCAATGACACAACTACAGTCTTCAGCGTATGAATGTTGACAGAATGGGTGTATGTCCAGACCTTTACATTTGTGTTGGAGGGTGGGGGGGTGCAACCTACACTTATGCTGTTGTAAAAGAGAAGTGCATTTCAAGTGCTTTATGTTGACAATGGGTATACAGCCAGTGATTATTTTTTGGAAAACAAAAAATGTTACTTATATGGTATCTCTGGGTTTGCACAGACATTTTTGTTTGTGTTGGGGGTGGTGGTGGGTGCACTTATCATTCTGTTGGCCTAAATGGGAAGTGTGTTTCAAATGCTTATGTTGACAATGAGTGCAGAGCCTGATTATTTTGTGGAAACATACATTACTTATGTGCTATTCCTGGGTTTTGTCATTCTCTGTTTTATGTCACATAGAATTATGTCACCCAAGCCAGAAAATCCATGAAAACCCCCTTTTTAGTGAGGCTGAGAATGAGGTCATCATCCAGGCGCTGAGGTGCCATGGAGCCTTCTTACTTGACAGAGGCCATGGGGATATGAGTGCCAGAAAGGACATTTGGAAGCATGTAGTCACCGATGTTAATGCAGTTGGTGGTCGTATGATCATGTGTGGCATTGAGCCACTGACATGATTTCACTGGCATTGATGAGGGAGGATGCAGATGCCAGAAACAGCTGGAAATGGGGGTGGTCCTGCTACTGAGCCACCACTGACACAAAATGCAGAGTTCCTGTCCACTGTTTGAGATCCCAACAGCTCAGGGGAGCTTTCATACTGTGTGATTGACGTTGGTGCTGATGTGGCAGAGATGCCAAGTATGTCTCAGGAGTAGCTTCCAGGTAAGCTTACATATGACAATATTTATAATGTCTTGTAGCCTAAAATATAAATTGTCTGCTGCTGCTTGTGAAACATGTTTTATATATCTGTCCCTATTGATAATTCATAGTTATACAAGAGGGTGGGGCAATAGGACATGTAGGTGGGGGGGAGGCAGCTCAGACAAGTTCCAGTTACATCTATTTCTTACAGGGCAATATAGAGATTGTTTATTCGTTGTTCCTGTGTTATTCACATTATGATGCATAATAGCCATCCTTTCATTGCTTCATTTCTTCCAGTCCTATCCTCCCTGCAAAGTGTTGAGCCATCTGCAAATAGTAAGCAAATGTTTCTTTTTTCTTAATGAGTGTTATTAGATATATTATCTGTATATGTGAGGAGGGTGTAATGAGGTTTGTATTGCAGTACCATCTGCAATTGTGTTACCAGTGTTAACTTTTTGTTCGGATATTTTGGATTAATATTTAGGGAAGTAGTAATTTAATTCCTTTGCTTGTTGCCTATTATCACAGGTGACTCTGACAGTGGAAGCATCAAACTCCTATCACCTGATGTCACAGTATTGGTAGGCTCTGTTGTTGATGTTGAACAAATGGAGGCACATTTGTTTGGGTGCAGAGCTTCAGTTTGACAATGAGGTTGTGTTTCACACATACCCTGAATTTTCTTCACACACAGTTAGTATACCTATGCATACCTATTCCACTAAGCCTTCAGACAGTGGACACGTTTAGGGAAACACAGTTAATCAGGGTAGTGTGGTTTTGGTGTTGGCTGACTCAGGACATAGCCAAAGTGTGGGCAATGTGCCACATAACAGGGATGGTAGGGGTGTTTGGGGGATGCCTGTTGTCTGCCTTTCACCTGATGCTGGTATGTCATTATGTGTCACTCAAAGTATGTATAGGGCCATCACGGAAGCACAGGAATGTTCCACTAGGGTCTCCAAGGACATGCTTAGAGTTCTGGATGTGGCACAATCTGACATGTGTGACTGCCTCCTATATGTGACTGATTCAATGGATCAGATAAAGGCCACACTGGAACAGACAGTGTCTGTGATGGAATGCCTGCCTGGATCGTGGCAGCATCCACATGGGCCACAACATCATCTGGTGTTAGCAGACCTGACCTTGTCCAGTCCCTCTCCTGTAATGGCACTACTTCCATTGGTCTGTCAGTGGTTGAGGCATCCACAATCTAATGTTGTAGGCCATGAGGTCATGGACCTGGGAAGAGTCATGAGGAGAGCTCATTTAGCAGACATCGCTCACATTCAGGTAGAACCACTACATCTGACCATGGCCATGGACATGCCAGTTCTCACAATTGGGGTTCGATAACACTGAACTAATACCTCTAATGTGCATGGCTCACACCTCTACAGCATGCCAGGATGTAGCGCTAGCATGGAGCTTGGCTGTGTTCATGCAGACACTTACACACACATTTCACACAGAGTGCCCATACAGACCCCCACACATACCAGCTACATGAGGCATTAATTAGGGTTGCAGGTCATCTTGTTTCAGTAGCCCTTTGATATTATTTACATTCTTGTCTGTGTTTTTACTCTCAAACACTCACTACTTTGGTATCAGCCTTAGCCTCTTGCCCCCGTCCCACCCAGTGCACATGATGATAACTGTACCATCGCCTTGTTTCTATCTTTTGAATTCAGGGTTACATAAGTATATGTCTGATGCACAGGGTGGATAGCTAGATGAGTGCTTAGGATATGTACTGGTGATGTAATTTGGAATATTTTTTCTGAATTATCACAGCAGTTTAGTATTGTGTTTTTTACCTTGAAATCATTGATACGGCAGTCATGTTTATTGCTTCACTTATGAGAATGTAAGTATAAGTAAACTTTAGACTACTTTTTCTATACTGGGTATTTTGAATGCATTAGGCATGTTAGTTGTTAAACTGCATAAATATATATTACAAAAGTTAGTCATGTCACATATTGATGTCATTGCTGGATAATATACATACATTCTACCTGGGTAAATTTACAAGTAACCATATGCAGGTATTTGCCATTCATTCATGTTCTTACAAATTTATTTTTCTGTTGCAGGTTCAACACTTACCTTTATAGTCCTGCAGTTACAACTGTTGTCATTCAGAGTTGGTTCTGTCTGATGCTAGCAGGACACAGCCATTGCATGGGAAAGAAAAGGTTATGAGTGCTGCCTGGCACCAATTTTACTCTATGTATTTGCATAGGATGAAAGGTGTACCCCTTAGGTAGTGAGCATGTGTGCTCTCCATTGCCTCTTGGCCAGAGTGAGGGCATATTGTCTATGCCTACTTCTACCTACACCCACAGCAGCTGGTGGTTCCCCCTCTGACTCCTCACCTGCATGTGGATGTGGTGACTGTGCCAGTGGTGGTGGAACGTCTGCTCCTAGCCTTTGCTGTTCATGCTGCAGTTGTTTTTGCAAGGTGATATTGTGTAGGATAGCACAGACTGTGATAATTTCAGCACAAGTACTGAGATCATACTGCAGAACCCTCCCAATGTATCTAGGCACCAAAACCATGACTTCAACAGCCCAAACACACACTCTATGATATTTCTTATTTGAATGTGTGCCTCATTATAGCATTCCTATGTGAGTGTGTGTGTATTTCTGATGGGAGTCATCAGCCATGGTTGGGGTGCATACTCAGCAGCCCCCAGTAAATGGTCTTGTGGGACATCACGCCTGGAGAACCTCTAGTAGAGCTGTGAGGTATGCCAGGTATGGGAGTTGTGGTAACTAACAAGGCTGCCAACGCACACATTCAAGATGATTTTCCTAGCATTACACATGAGCTGGCAGTCAATGGAGTGGAACCCCTTTCTATTGATTTAAAACCCTTCCCTGTTCCCTGGGTGGTGCTTTGATCTCAATGTTCGTGTAGTCTGTTGTATTCAAGACTTCAGGGAAGTGTGCTATGGGCTACAACTCCTGCATACTTCTAGCTCTATCCTCATGAGTAGAATGGGGAAATATGTATAGTCACTGGCAAGCAGTCACATAGCATTCAGGAAATGGTGTAGGACCCTGGATGCTGATGCATGTGATGCACCCATTATGTCTGCTGTGTGTCACTAACATTTTCCTGTGGCTAATATTTTAAGTGATACACATACCTTAATCTCCACAGGCATTGGTTCTCCTTGGTTTACCCTTGCCCTAAAGTGAAGATAACAAAGGTTATAGAGTTCCTGGAGTGTGTCTCTATCCACCCTGTAGCTCTCTACTATTTCCACTCCATACTCATGCAGACCATGAAAACTTAAATAGGGCCTAAAAACCTTTCTCCTCTTTATCCAAGGTCTGTCATCAGCAGCAGTAGTAGTAGCAACATAGACTTGTGCCTGTTGTACACACACATGCAGAAGGGCAGCAGCAGCCTCTAACATTCCTTCCCTCCAGTGTAGTTTCCGTGACTGTATTCCAGTAGGATTTGGAGTACAGGGAAAAAGGCTACACTCAGTGCACACCATTGCTTTATAGCTTGTTGAATAGTTCTGCTATCTTGGGTTGGGTGATTAGCATATAATTCAGCTGCTTATGCTGTAATTAGCATGCCACCATGTTGACCATGTTTGCATGTTGTATACAGCCACTTACTAAATGCAAATTTGATGCACTATCGTGTGTGCTAGCCATGTAGGTTATATTGAATCCCAAAGATATAAAAAAAGGAGAAACACTGGATTATAAATCCAGATGATCCAAAAAACACGTAAAATCAAACATGAAAGATATCTAGAACCGGTCGTGGGATAAAACCGGTCACTTTATTAATGATAGCTCACATTTTTGCAATCAATGCTTCTTCAGGCAATTAAAAAAAATTAAGAGACAATTCAGCTTATGTTACCTTCTAAAAATCGTATATCATTGACATAGTTCATATATGGTTCTACGTCTATTTGCTGAATTCCTACTTAATCAAACTACAAAATGATGACATGACATTGCCAAAAATTTAGTTTAACATACACCCGGATCACCATAATTTAATTCCAGGAAACTAACCACTTGCCCACCATGGTGAGCTTTGCTCTTTTCTCCACCATATTGTGATCTCGGAGTTGGTATAGTTAGCTGCAGGGGTGAAGGGTGTGTGGGGGCTGAAGCCCCCTACTTGGGTGGGTTTGATTTCCTTCAGTTTCTTCTTAAAGTGTTGGTGGTCATGTCGTTAGTTTTCCAGGGATGATGTTTGGGATATCAACGTCCACATGGTGAAGCATACAATGCTGAAGCATTGTGTCCATGACCCAAGGATTATCCCTGATCAGTCTAAACCAACTACAAGTATTTTTGCAGGGGTGCAGCTCACCCCACATTACACACAACACATACCCCCTGCTAATTACATACTAACTCTGAGATTGCACAATCTGAATAGAAAGGAAATATTTGGCTAAGAAATGCCTCAGCTATGGTACCCAACGACCTCACAGAACATGCAGATGAAAAGGTAACTCAAAACTTTTTCATAGTTTGTATTTAGGACATTAGGCTATTGGCCCTGAGAGTCTTACAAGCCTTGCCAAGAATTTAGCCCATGTCCCAACAAGTCAGCACCCTATGCCACTGTCATGCAGGGACACAGGTGGAATCTCATGGCTGTATTTTCTGTTCCCCATCCAGTTATCTAGGTTGCACATAAAAAGGTTTAAGGAGGTATTCTGCTTTACATGGAGAGGGAGTCTTTTTCACAAAAGGGGGAGTCTCTGGAACACAAATCTGTCCTGCCAACAACTGATGTCACAGACCAGGTTGAGGTCATGTATATGGGTTACTCGATTGGAGCGTGACTTGCAGATATGCAGCAGTCTCATCAGGGCGGGGTCTGAGATTGCTTTGTAGGCCAGACAGAGGTCACCTCTGAGGAGTCTATAGGAGACTGAGTATAGGGATAGGGCTTTTAGCCTATATGTGTAGGGTAGATGTTTGAGGCCCTGAATTCTCTGGATGAGGAACTTCTATGGTCTCTCCAGCTGCTGCATGTGCTTTGTGAGGTACATGCCAAAAGGGGCATTGAACTCAATAATGGGTCTTATAAGGGAAGAATACAGAGATGTTATGACCATCTTGTCCCTGGATGAGATACCCTTACTAATGAGGTAGGCCATGTAGAAAGCTTTCCACACAATGGAGGCAATATGGTGGTCAAAAGTCAGTTTGTTATCAACCTGGGTGCCCAAGTCCCTCATGACTGATTGTGTGCCTAGTGCCTTATTATCAATGTGATAATTTGTGGGGATGTCATTCTCCTCAAAAGGGATAATGATGCATTTTTTGGAATTCAGTTTGAGGCCATGTTTCTGGCACCAGTCATTTGTTTGCGTGAGACCCTCTTGGAGGATGTCCACATCTCTAGGTGAGTTGATGACACCACCCGGCTTGCAGTCATCTGCAAACTTGGTCAGCCATAGCCCACTAGATTTGGCCTGCACCTCTGAAAAGTATATCCCAAACATCAGAGGCCCCAAGACCAATCCCTGGGGTACACAACTTGTTATGGGTCTACTACTTGAGGTGGCTTCCCCAATTTTGACTAGGTGGGTTCTATCAGTAACCCAGTTTGCTACCATCTGGTAATATATGGATTGATGCCTAGTTGAGAGAGTTTATCTGTTATACCTGAGTGAGGAATAGTATCGATGGCCTTGGCCAGGTCAAGGTAGGCGGTGTGCACCATTTACCCCTCTTTTATGACCTTGATGACTGTCTCAAAGAAGTCAACCAAATTTAATAGGCATGACCTCTCCTTGACAAAACCAAACTGTGTGGGATAAAGTGTCTGGATGTTGATAATGTCCTTGTTGATGAGGTCCATGATAATCTGCTCTATGGCCCTGCAGATCAGGCTAGTAAGGCTGATTGGTCTATAATTTCCTGGATCGGTAGACGCTCCACCATTGCGCAAAGGGAAGAAGTTGTCTTCCACTTGGCTGGGATAAAGCCAGTACTCAGGCTTTGGTTGAATAGGGTGTCTAATAGTGCTGCAAGTTCCGGCCTGAGTTCATGTAGGATGCAGTCTGGGATGTTATTGGGTCCCATGGAGTCTGTATTTTTTGCCTTTGAGAGTTCAGTGATGACTTGCTCCTTGGAGATAAGGGGAGGGAGACAGGTACTGGGATGTCCTGTTTTACTGATGGGGTGACAGAGGAGTGAAGTTTTCACTGAACCTGTCTGCCAACAGGTTGGCTATATCTACAGTGTTTGTGCATGTGGTATCCTTGAACACCAGTTCCGAGCAGATCTTGGTGCTTCCCTTGAGGTTGCAGACATATGTGAAGAAAGCTTTATGACTGTCTTTAGTAGATGTTGCCAGTTTGGACTTGAAGTTTGCTTTGGAAGATTTCACTAGTGCTCTTATTTGCTTGTTCAGACTAAGGAGAGATTGCTTCCAATTAGATACCTGCTCTTTCTTGGTCCTGGACAGCATTTTTTTCCTTTTATTATAGAGTTCATTTATTGTAGATGTCCACGAGACAGGTTTACTCTTCCTTGAGGAAGTGGATTTTGTCCTGCCTGGTATTCCTGATCCCATGCAGCTATGTTCATATAGTACTTTGGTGTAGGTTTGGACATATGTGCCCATTCCTGTGGAGCGGGAGGGGGAACTGTCAATCTTTTGCATATGCTGATAATCTGTTTATATCAACCATATGATGCCAGTCAAACAGATGTTGACATGGTGAACATTTGATCACAAATAATAAAGCCACACACACACACACACACACACACACACACACACACACACACACACACACACACACACACACACACTCACACACACTCACACACACACACACACACACACACATATATATATATATATATATATATATATATATATATATATATATCAAACATGAATGTCATGCAAATTGGAGTCAGACCTGATGAAGCTTTGTTAAGGGCAAAGGTTCTCATCTACTTAATATTTTTTTTTTATTTATCAGTAAATAAACTATTGATTTCTAAATAAGTTATAAGTGATTGATTACTTTGAAGTTTCAGCTAAGACTGGTTCATGATTCCATTTTCTTGGTTTTAATGAGGCACACCCAACAACTTCAATGCTCAAGAAGTGGTAGTTTTCTCTGTGGTCCCTGTAGTGTAATCTTATCCTTAAGGGTGAGAGACATGTCACCCCCTAAGGCTGAAAATCTATTGCACCTTACACAAGGATCACTTTATATCTATATATCTATCTAGCTAGTTTTATGTGTGTGTGTGTGTGTGTGTGTGTGTGTGTGTGTGTGTGTGTGTGTGTGTGTGTGTGTGTGTGTGTGTGTAGATATATATATATATATATATATATATATATATATATATATATATATATATACATACATATATTATATGTGTGTGTGTGTGTGTGTGTGTGTGTGTGGATCGACCTCAATCCACTGAAAGCTTAGCTTAGCTCAGCATATTCAAAACCATCCAGTCACAACAAAGGGTGGGAAATCAGCTGTATTTAAACCCCACAGGCAGGAATACAGCTCATAACTGGTTGCAGCTCTCCGCTGTAGGCAATATGGCAGATGTTGGAGAGGGCATGCTCTTTCAGGAGCAGCACTGTGGTATACAGGAGCACAAGGTCATGGAAGGACTCCTGGCAAAAAAAAACATTATGTGGGACTGCTGCAGGACCAGTACCAGGGCTCACAATAAAAAGCAGAAGCCTGGGAAAGTCTCGCCCTTGATCTCACCAGTGCCACTGGTATCCCTTGAATTGGTGAGCAAGTCCGGCACCACTATGCTGACTGGAAATGGAGGAAGACGGAGCTCTTGAAACAGTGGGTCCAAGAAGCAAGAGAGAGGGGAGATGTCCCAACAGTATGTAAGTATTCATAGCAATAATTGCTTACCAACTTCCAGCCGGTGTATGTGATGGATAGGCATGCATAAATGTTTTTCTATTTTCATTACAGCTCCAGTTGAGCGGGCTGTGAACCAGAAAGCTCATGCCAGCAGGTTGCAAAGGCTGAGTCGCGAGGCTGGTGAGTAATAATCCTGGTTGTAGTAGTCATACCAAATAAATATAAAGGAGTAAAATGTCACCTGGCAATATAAAAAATGTGTATCGTTTGTACTGAATAAACCAGACAATATGACAGTAATAGTCTCATATAGGTCATATTTAAATAAAAGTGCAACTGCCTGGCAATAAAGTTCTAAATCCTGGACTGTTTGTGTTTACTCTGGTATTTTATGGCCTGACATGTTGCATTCACCAAGATCTGATATCTGAATAGTAATGTTGTGTTAACCACGGTTTCCCACACTGTGCTATATAAAAATATGTCTAGAGTGTCTGTATAAGAATGTTGTAATTACAAGGTCAGATTGTAAAACCAAGAGAGACTTAGACAGAAAACACTGAAGGAGAAGACAGCAGTTTCTTAATAGCTTACTGTGATGAAACACAAATTGTTGTATTTGTAACAGACACAGCCATTGTTTGAATCCTGGGAGTGGTAGCAAGCTGTATGCATAATTTTTACTAGGATTTTGGGAATATGTATAGAAACAGTCAGGTAGTGTTAACAAACATTCCTCCCACAGGTCTTTCAGGTAAGAGAACTGTAACTGCCTGGCAATAAAGTTCTAAATCCTGGACTATATATATATATATATATATATATATATATATATATATATAGAGAGAGAGAGAGAGAGAGAGAGTACAACACCCCATTTGATATGTACCTCGCAAGACATCTGCAACAGCTGGAAAGGCCACAGAAATACCTCACTAAAAGAATCACAGGCCTAAAGCAGATGCACTATGCTGACCATCTAAAAAAAACTCCAGCTATACTCTGTGGCATATCGTCTACTCAGAGGCGATCTCTGCTTAACATACAAGGCCATGTCAAACACTGAGTTGTTGGACATGCTCCACTTAAAGAAATCCCAATCCCTCAGAGCCACATGCTCTAGGGATCTAAACCTTGTCATCACAATAAACAAAACATACTGGAGGGATAGGTTCCTGACCCAGAGACTCCCCATACTCTGGAACAGACTGCCCATACATGTCAAGCAGAGCGCCTCCTTGGCCCTCTTAAAAAGGAACCTTGACGATTGGATGGGAGATAGGAAATTCACTCTGGGGATCATGTCAGTCACCCTGCTAGACAGGGGTCCAGGGAAGTAAATATTGTGGGAAGAAATATCCAAGGAATTGTTATGGCTCGGCTTGTATAGGCCCTAGGGCTGATAGCCTAGTACCAACCTATGAACCTGTGAACTAGATGTTCTTCGTGTTTCACTGTTGCAGTCATTACATTTGGGTAATCTGCTGGCAGGTTGCCCTCAGTCGGCCTGATTAACAAAGTCTTTGGTCCTGTGTCGGCTGCTGTCCCTTCATCCATGATGTCAGGGGTATAAAACATGCAGCTGACACCATGACATCCGTCTTTCTTACCACACAGTGCCCGAAACAGAAGCAGTTCATAAGTGTCGGTTGGCCGACTCCTGAAATTTTCATTTTCAAGTTTCAGAACCAAAGTCTTCAACTAAAAGCTAAGTACTCCGTTGGGGAAACTTTCTCTTGCTCCTTACCGATATCAGTAAAAGTTAATAATTGCATTACTTGTGGGAAGCAAATACCTCATAAGGATTTTCATTTGTACTGTATTCATTGCTTAGGCCCTGACCACAATGTGCCTTGCTGTCTGTTTTGTGCTAAATTTAATCAACGCATGATTAAACGTCAGTATATTTTTGCTTCTAAATATTTTGGCTCAAGATTTAATTATCCAGAAATGTTGTCAGTTATCTGACTACCAGAGTACCTAAAAAACGCAAAGAAAAAGACAGAGACAGACTGTCGAGGTCCAAAACTGACAACGAAACTTCTTCTAAGCCAGTCGCCAGTTCACAGGCACTCAGTGAGGCGCTTTTGCAGTTCCTGATACCCGCTACTTCTGATTTGCAGGCCTCTACTGAGACCCATCTGGAGTCCGGTATGCCGCAAGATGCTTCAATTATGGAACCCGTGGATGTCTCTACCTTAGATGGGTCCAGAGCCGCTGTGTAGGCACCGGCTTCTGAGGGTGTTTTCAGACCTACTAATTTGTATATTAGACCGACGCCATCTTCAAAACTAAGGCCAAAATCTAAATCAACGTCTAAAAAACTGATGCCTGGGCCACATGTGCAGGCCCCTATGCCTAAAAAACAAATGATCAAAATGGCTGAAGATTTAATTACTCTGATCATTGGTAGCCAACCCCCTCCTTCTAAGAGGCCTAGATAAGACATTGATTATGAATCTTCTGAACAGGATTCTATTTCTTTTGACTCTTCTACTGAACAGGATTTGTCTAGTCCTCCTTATGAGGACTCTGATGCAGAAGATTCGATTCCTTCTGCTTCTCCCCCTGAGGATTTTTCTTTTGGGGAAACTTTACATACCTTAAGGGAACATTTCCACTGGGAACGTCAGGATTTCTCTGAATCTAAAAACAGACTTAGCGATTTTCTTCTTCCTCAGCATAGGCCTTTGGCTATATCTCCTGTTCTAGACATTGTTGATGATGTTTTTTCAGAATCTAGTATGACTCCTGATTCTCTGCCTCCGGCGCCTTGTAAACCAGACAGATTCTACAGGGTTCTGACTCCCACAAATTCCTTTTCAAAAATCCTATTGCTGATCCTGAAACCATTTCTCAGGGTCCCAAGGGCATTAAGGCCTCTACTGCTAAAAATCCTACCCCTTCTGACAGAGATTCCAGGGTGCTGGATAGATGGGGTAAGAAGGTTTACACATCTGCAACCTTGGCTATCAGGGCATGAAGCTGTCAATTTCATATGCTTAAATATCAACAGCATATCATGGGACTACTTAAACAGAAAATTATGTTAATATCTGACTGTGTGGAAAATAAAGATTTGCAGGATTTATTACATTCAGCTGAACAAATTGGAAAACATACTTTGCAATGTGGTTTTGATTCCTTGGAGGCCTCTTGCAGGGCTGCTGTAACTGGATCTGTATTAAGAAGGCATGCTTGGCTCCAAGAGCAAACTCTGCCTGACCATGTTAAAGCAAAATTATTTTCAACAGGACCATCTCTTTGGTAATAAGGCTGAAGAAGTTTTAAAAAAGATGGAAGATGAAGCTAAATCTATGCAAACTGTGAAAGATTTCTTACAAGTGCAACCTCCAAGATTTAGTAGGCACTGGCCTACTAAGAACTGTTCCTTTCCAGTCACCTGGACAGCCGCTCAAGTCAAATCAAGAAATTCCAAAGGCTCCAGGTTTCAGTCACAAGGAACTTTTAGAACAAAACAATGGGATGCCTCCACCTCCAAATCTGGAAACAACAATGCACCTCCCTATGGTAAACAGACTCAATGACTTACCTCTACAGTCACCAAACACTTACCTTTTAGCCACCCCTTTGGGGGGAAAACTGGCACTTCATGCACAAAATTGGCAACTTATCACCCAGGACAAATGGGTTTTAAATATAGTGTCCCAGGGATACAGATTTCATTTCCACACATTGCCAACTCCAAACGGGTGGCCAGATCTGCCCCCAAATCAGTGGGCAGAGGCTCAGAAACAATTACTTTCCCTCTTAAACATGGGGGCTATTCAACTAGTACCAGAAGAGGAAAAGGGACAATGTTTCTATTCAAGATTTTTCCTGGTACTCAGAAAAGACAAATCATGGCATCCAATTCTGGACTTATCCACTCTAAACACATTTCTGGACATTCTGAAATTCAAGATGCTGACTCTTCAACATTTACTACCTATGCTAGGCAAAGATGCCTGGTTGGTAACTCTAGACTTAAAAGAGGCTTACCTACATATCCCAATCAGGGAATCTTGCAGAAGATACCTCTGCTTCAAAGCAGGGTACTTGCATTACCAGTTCTCTGCACTGTCCTTTGGCTTATCTACTGTGCCCAGGGTCTTCACAAAGTGCCTGGCTCCAGTAATTGCATTTTGCAGACAAAGAAATATTCAAATATATCCATACCTGGACGATAGTTTAATTCAGGCAGAAAACAAGGACATTCTTCTAAAGCATCTGGCATTTGTAAAAAGGATTCTAACTTGTCTAGGGTACACCATAAATGAAAAGAAATCACAACTGGCACCCTCTCAAAAAATTACATTCCTGGGTGCAAGCTTGAATACAACTGCCCAGATGACTTAACTTATGCCAGGAAAGCAAATTCAATTGGTGACTTACTTCAAACAGGTGGCCACAAAAACCCTGCTATCTGCAAGACAAATTCTGTAAGCCTTGGGGTTCATGGCTTCCTGCATTCTTCTAATTCCATATGCAAGACTGCATATGAGGAAACTTCAGTGGTACTTAAAAAGTTTATGGAGTCAACATTGTCACAGCCTGGAAAAGATGATTCCTATCATACCTTGCCTGCAACTAGAGTTCCTATGGTGGGCAGAGGCCTGCCACCAAAACAAGGGACTGCCATTCACTTTACCCCTTGCCGCCCAAACCCTAACTACAGATGCATCGGACTATGCTTGGGGGGGGACATCTGGCAGGAAAGTGCATTCAGGGCAAATGGAGCCCAGATTAAATGCTCCTATATATCAATCAGGAAGAAATGCTAGCTGTACAGAATGCACTGACAGCCTTCAAGGATTACCTTCATCCAGGACAACTAATGATAAAGACAGACAACACCACAGTAATGTGGTACATAAACAAGCAGGGGGGTACACATTCCTACCCCCTTTGCAGACTAGCCATGGCAGTGTGGAACATGGCCTTGACCTACCAAATACAACTACAAGCTCAATTCCTGCCAGGAAAGCTAAATACTCTGGCAAACAAACTAAGCACACAAATGGAAACTGGAACCACAAGTTTTCAACATGTTGACATGCAAATGGGGGAGCCCAGACATAGATTTTTTTGCCTCACCCCAGAACTACCAGTTGGACAAATTCTGCACAGGAATTCATCACTAAAAAGCTTGGAAATTGTATGCTCTATCATTCAGCTGGAAAAACGTATCAGTCTATGCTTTTCCCCCTCTGCCTCTGCCCTCCAAAGTTCTGCTAAAAGTCAGACAGGATAAACCAAAAATGATTCTGATTGCTCCAGACTGGCCTTGCCAACACTGGTACCCACTCCTGCGCAATGTGTCACACCTTCCTCCATGGCACCTGCCTCAGACACCTTACCTACTGTCTCAGCAGAACTACCAAATTCAGCACACTCAGCTCCAAACTTTGAATCTTGCAGCGTGGCTAATCAACTAATTTCACCCTTGTCATCCCTCAGCAAACCTATGATGAATGTCATTTTGGAGGCTAGAACGCCTAGTACTAGAAAATCTTATGCTAATAAATGGAAAATATTCTGTGCCTGGAACCAATCACAAGGAATAAGCACAGCAATACCCAATATTCCTCTGATTCTGCAATACTTACCTGAGATGCTTCACAAGGGCCTTTTTCTTCCATAAAAATCCATGCCTCTGCCATTTCAGCTCATTACAACACAGAACCTCCCCTCTTCTCTCATCCTTTGCTAAAGCGGTATCTTACAGGGGCCAAAAATTTAAGACCTCCCAGGAGAGCACCAACTCCTGCATGGGACCTCAATTTTGTTTTGGAAAAACTCACTCTCCCTTCTTTTGAGCCAGCTGGTACTGCAGACCTAAAATTTCTCTCCTGGAAAACAGCTTTCCTTTTAGTAGTCACTTCAGCTAGAAGGATTTCAGAATTACAGGCTCTTATGGCAGTGGATAAAATATACACCAGCACAAAATGAATCACTTCAAATCCAAAAACGTCCAAGAAAAAAGAGCAAAAGGAAGGAAAAAGTCAACTTTCAGGATGTATGAAAATCCATTTAATAATCCATACGTTCTGGTACCTCGGCAGTTCGCCTTCAGTGGAACAATTTCAAATACATTACATCCCTCATATATAGTGACACCATTTAATTAATCACAATCAATTAACCTTCAAATGCATTTCCTTAAAGCTCAAACACATTTCTTGGATGTTTTTGGATTTGAAGTGATTCGTTTTGTGCTGGTGTATATTTTATCATTTGTGAGTCGCATTATGGAAGGAAATACTGCTGGTGAGAACTTACTGTTTGCTGAATTACTTAAGGAAAGGGAACGCAAACTAGCAATGTCAGATTTATGGGCTACGAACAATAACAACTTGTTTACTGAAGATTTTGTTCACTTAGAGCATGCCATGTCAAAAAAAGTAACAGTATTCTACGATACCAAGCTACTTGAGAAGTATGTAAATCTCAGTATTACACCTAGAGGGCTGAGAATAGATAAATTGCCAGCAGGTGGTTTTGGTGAGAATGAGAAGGATTTGTTACTGGAATGGAGGCAGGCAGCACAAGAGTGTTCGTTGAATTGGTTGAAAATACTAATTAAGAAAAACAATAGAACAATTGAGAGCTTGCATAAGAAAATCATTGAACTGCAGCAAGAGTTGATTGGTAAAATTTCCGACAAGGTATTCCAAAGCAATTTTAAGAATATAAATGATAAAATTGCTAAACTTGAAGGAGAGGTCATGGAGCGAAAAAAGTCCAAATTAAAGCGGGACATCAAGGACTATGAAAAAAATGAAATATTCAATTGGCCGTCTAAGGGACGCCGTTTCCGTTGGAATTCAAGAAGACGGACCACCGGAAGTGAAAATGGTTCGTCATATTCTTCCAACAAAGTAGGCAGAAGCCGTAAAAGCATTTCGTTTGAGGACATCGTGGTGGAGTGTTCTGATGAAGGTTTGGATAGCTGTAAAGGGGATCAGAATGTGAAAAAATCGGGTGTGTATGCACAGACACGATCCAAAAGGAATCAAAGGAAAACTGGTTCCTCGTCAACTACTGTTTCGACTTCTATGCCCCAAAAAAACTACATGTAAGTCCTGTTTGTGTCATTAAAAATGGCAGCAAAATCAAACTGTTTGTGTTGCTGATGATATAACTCTTAATGAGACTTTGGTTGGATATAATATGGACAGAAATAATGTTAAAGACACTGACTGGGACTTATTACAATTGGGTTACATTGTGAGACATGAAAGTAGTATGAAGGATACTGTTGGTAACAATCTTTACTGTGGAGGTTTGTCTGTACTGAATCCTTCTAAAATTAGTATTAGCAGGGAGATGAATGATGTTTTGATAAAAGGCACTAAGTTTGTACCTACCAGAATTCCCTCCCTGGCTGATATTATATGTGATGTTAAGAGATTTACATGCAAATTATACCTAAGGGTATATTTTTCCAATCGTAAATCCCTTTCAGACATGACTATATCTGAACATGTTTTGGAAAATTATTTGTTAAATATGAGTATTTATGATTATGATGAAAGTTTTTTGCTTCATGATGATGTTGATGGTGAAAATCATGTGTATGATGCTGTTAGTGCATATGACAACAGTGTGTTCAATGTTAATAGCTCAGCTTATTCTTTTGGGGAAGGATATGGGCATTTAGAACTACCCAACCTTCCTAGTAACAGCACTTTTTCTCCTCCAAAATGTTCTATGGTTATCACTTCATTTGAACAAGTTCTAATTTCTTGTATTGAAAAGTCATATAAAATATTTTGTAAGGAAAAGAAAGTGTTTAATCTTAATAAAAATGAATGGAAGGCGCTACAGGATTTTAGAATGAAGTTAGATAAGATAACTGTGAGACATGCGGACAAGGGTGGAAACTGGGTGGTTATGGATTCTGTAAAGTATGAAGAGATTGTTGAGGCTATTCTAGCAGAAGAATCCTATGCCAAATTAGATGGGAATCCTTTACAACCTTATAAAGATGAATTGAATGATTTATTGGAAAGAGGTGAAAGGTTGGGATTTTTTAATAGTAGTGATGTTAGAAAGCTAACAAATACAGATTTACGACATCCGTACATTTATATAATACCAAAAATCCATAAAAGTGTAGTGAATCCACCAGGAAGGCCAATTATATCAGGCATAGGATCTTTTGTTGAAAAAGTAAATACATTTTTGGATTTTCATTTTAAAAAATATTTACCCAAGGTAGTCTCACATGTTAAAAATACTGAAGAAGTATATAAGGCGTTATGCCTAATGGAATGGAAAGAAGATTACTATTTGGCTATGGTGGACGTTTGTTCATTATATACTAATATTGATAAAAGATGGGGTTTACAGGCTATGCAAAAGATGATGGGTGAAGGGCCAAGAACAGGTTATCTGCTTTCGTTGTTAGAATATAGTTTAACTCATAATTATTTTATGTGGAAGAAAGATTTTTATCTTCAGGTTAAGGGAACAGCTATGGGAGCAGCTTTTGCTCCCTCCTATGCTATAATTTATATGGGTGAGTTTGAGAAGGAATTCATGTTTCAAACCTCTTTTTTTGTTAATAATGTGGTCTTTTATAAACGTTATATTGATGATTTGATTTTTGTTTGTAAGGGTGAAATTTCTTTATTTAAAATTTTCATGTATGAATTGGAGAAAAATTTGCATGGTTTAAAATTTAGTTTTGAAATTTCAGAGCAACATGCCATTTTTGGATGTTGAATTTTATGTCAGAAGGGATAACCTGATTCAGTATAAACCCTTCAAAAAACCAACAGCCGTTAATAACTTTTTGCATGCAAGTAGTAGCATGCATCCGCCTCATCTTATTAAGGCTTTGCCTGAAAGTGAGTTTAAGAGAATTTGTAGGAATACATCTGACCATACTTTGTGGGAAGAAGTGTTAGGTGAAGTTTTTGACAGATTGTTGTCCAGAGGTTATGCTGTAGATTTACTTTGTAAGATTTATGATGGTTTAACACAAAAAAAGAAAAATTTAGGGGTTTGTAGGAGAGCATGCTCAGGCAATGCTGATGATGAAGAACAAATGTTCTTCGTTTCCAAGTATTCAGAATTTTCAAAAATTATAGAAAAATTTTTCAAACATTTATGGCATGTAATTAGTGATGATGCTTCTATCGGACATTTCCAAAGAGGGTTATCTTCTCATACAGTAGATACAAAAATCTAAAAGAGTTATTGAACAAGAAACTGGTGCATTCTCCTGATGGGAATGTTGGAATGTTTAGATGTGGACAGTGTTCCATCTGTGAGAAGGTTAGCAACATGTATGGGAAGAAAATTAATGGTAGAAAATACGTAGCTTTTGAAAGATTTGATTGCACCTCTTCAGGTATAGTGTACATTTTGGGTTGTAATTGTGCAGAACCTATGTGGTATATAGGACAAACAACTAGAAAAGTTAAGGTTCGTATTTTAGAACATTTGGGGAACATTAGGAGAAAAAACATGGATAGCCCTGTGGCTTTTCATTTTGCTACAATACATAAGGGTGAAACTGATGGATTTAACTTTAGTGTTTTGGCTAGACCACATTTATTAGGAGGGAATTTTAAAAATAAATTAAATAGGTTGGAACACAAAATGATTTTCAATTATCATACCTTACATCCTAGAGGGATGAATTTAGATGCTGGAATAGGTTGATAATTCATTATTTGTTTTTCTTTTTTGTCACATTTATTTATTATTACCGTAGGCCATAGTAATATTTATAATGTTGCTAGTATTTATTATTGTGCTTTATATGCATTCAAAAAAATATTTAATGTATAAATGATAGATTGATATAATAGTAGTATAGAGCACAATATTATATTTATAGCATATGCATAAGTAATGTGTTTTTCAGCACAGTTTACTAATTTATTAGTCTCAAAAAAATTTATTTGAAGTATGTGGTATTTATTTCATTGATATTTTATGTGTTTGAGCTTTACGAAAATGCATTTGAAGGTTAATTGATTGTGATTAATTAAATGGTGTCACTATATATGAGGGATGTAATGTATTTGAAATTGTTCCACTGAAGGCGAACTGCCGAGGTACCAGAACGTATGGATTATTAAATGGATTTTCATACATCCTGAAAGTTGACTTTTTCCTTCCTTTTGCTCTTTTTTCTTGGATGTTTTTGGATCTTATGGCAGTGGAGCCTGTCATTATTTTTCATCCGGACAGGGTGGCTCTCAAGACCAACCCATCTTTCATGCCTAAGGTGGTATTCAGTGTTACTCTTAATCAGACCATTCATCTACCAACTTTCTTTCCCAATCCACAGAACAAGGGTGAGCAGATTCTGCATTCATTGAATGTACACAGACAACTTAGATTCTACTTAAACAGGACAAAATCTCTAAGAAAATTTGAACAACTATTGGTGGCATTTGCTGCAGGGGCAGAGGGAAAGGCTATTTCAAAGCAGACAATTTCCAAATGGATAAGCCATTGTATTCATTTCTGCTATATGCACCATGGTAAACCTATCCCCAAGGGGATCAGATCTCATTCCACCAGGGCTGCATCTACTTCTGTAGCTTTTCTCAGAGGGGTTCCTACCAGAGACATTCTAGAAGCTGCTACCTGGAGCTCAGTTCATACATTCACCAAACATTACCATTTACCTCTCTTCTCTAAATCCAGAGCTGGCTTTGCCACTGCTGTCATGCAGGGCCTTATAGCTGCTCCTAATGCTATATAAATCCATCCTCCCAACCATAGCTTTGGGATTCTACCCAAATGTAATGACTGCAAAAGTGAAACACGAAGAACATAGTACAGTTATGTACACTTACCATAAATGTAGATGTTCAAGTGTATTCACTGTTGCAGTCCTGGTTACCCACCCTCCAGCCCCCCTTTTTTCTCTTACTATACCTCTCCTTTCTTTTACTATGCTTAAAAGCCTTTTTGCTGTATTTGCTTTTTTTTGGAGGTAAATTTTTTGTGTTTTAAATTATTTATATATATATATATATATATATATATATATATATATATATATATATATATATATATATTGCTCTCCATTTGGCGGGCACCTGACATCTGGGGCAAGAAAAACTGATGTAATGGCATCAGCTGCATGTTTTATACCCCTGATGACCTGACGTCATGGATGAAGGGACAGCACCCGATACAGGACCCAAGACTTTGTTAATCAGGCCAACTGAGGGCAACCTGCCAGCACATTACCCAAATGTACTGACTGCAACAGTGAATACACTCGAACATCTACATTTATGGTAAGTGTACACAACTGTACTTTGTGTTTACTCTGGTATTGTATGGCTTGGCATGTTGTTTCACCAAGATCTGATATATGAATAGTAATGTTGTGTCAACCACTGTTATCCACGCTGTGCTACATAAAAAATATGTCTAGGAATGTCTGTATAAGAATGTTTTAATTTCAAGGTCAGATTGTACAACCAAGAGAGACTTAGAGAGAAAACATGGAAAGAAAAGACAGCAGTTTCTGAATAACTCATGCTGATGAAATACAAATTGTTGCATTTTTAGCAGACACAGCCATGGTTTGAATCCCAGAAGTGGTAGTAAGATGTATGCATAATTTAACTAGGAATCTGGGAATATGTGTAGAAACAGTCAGGTAGTGTTAACAAACATTCCCTCCACAGGTCTACCAGGTAAGAAAAGCAGAATGTAGCTATAAGATGGTTGAAGTATACAAACATACCACTGCCCAAACCAAGGCCATAGGGTATTGTAATAATACCTGTAGAGTAATGATTAGAGCAATGATAATTAAAGTTGTGAGTACTGCAAGGATATACAAGTTGTTAATTGACAGCTCTCTCTCCCCCCACCATAGCTGCAACAATAATCTAAACACACAAATCAATGGGTATGTTTTACACCAAACCTAATGTTGGAACATATGTCCTATTGTTCAACAAATATTGAAATGTGTTTCCATTAATGTTTCATGTTGAAATACTATCATTGGTGGCCTGTTGCTACCAATGTAACCTGCATGCCATTGTAATGGCCACTGTGGTTCCATATATGCATGTGTTCTGTTTGCTATGCAACCATTCCAAATCTGTTGTTTTGGGTTAATGGGAATATCTATGCATACTGCTAGAATTAATCCTGGATTGTGTTGACTATTACTAGCCCACATATGTTCTAAAACTGAAACTCCATAGCATGTTTGGGAAGGCCGGTCCCAGCGGACCCACCTCTCCCACCTCATCTGGCCATGGCACTGAGCACCAGCACATCTGGGACTCATCCTGGGACCTCCTCATCCATTGGTTCTGCACTACTTTTGGGTGGAACTGCCTCAAAGTATGGGGCTTGTCCCTCCCCCCTGAGAGCGGGCGTGGACAGGATGCTATCACCCAAAGCCAGGTCGGGGGATTGGTGCATACCAAGCTCTAAAAGGAGTTTGAAGATCTGCTACATTAGCTGGAGAGCCGTGTGGCACAATTAGAGGGTCAGCCTGCCCCTCCTGCTCAGCCCCCAGCACAGCCACCTTCAGGGTGTGAAGGTGCTGTGGTGACTGCCAATGTGTGGGGACCTCAGTCCTACTGCTTCCATTTGGGAGCTCATGGGCTTCCGATTTCCAAATACCCCTCCCCGTCCAAGGTGTTTACCCCCCACGTATGTCATATACCACCCCTGTATGCTGTCTTGTCTGTCTGGTCTGTCTTCCTACTCAACCTACCTCCCCAAATATACCTACTATCCTTCCCCCAACATCAAACCCTCACCTTAAAAAAAGGGCAATCTGTTCCCCCCCAAAAAAATTCTCGCCCTATACATAGCTGTCTATTTTGCACACATGTCCACTGGACACATGTAATCTGGTCTAATTGGCTTCACAACACATGATTGTTGTCCTCTCCCCTCTATCAGGGGT
The DNA here is from genome assembly GCF_019279795.1 of Protopterus annectens. Taxonomy (NCBI): domain Eukaryota; kingdom Metazoa; phylum Chordata; order Ceratodontiformes; family Protopteridae; genus Protopterus; species Protopterus annectens. Next base: position 870,831,697 of record NC_056727.1, on the reverse strand, counting down.
TTGAGTGTCCAGATATACCTCCAAATTCAGTATATATGCACAGCTGTTACTGTAGACTGTAGAAGAAATGGACAGCTATGGACCTTACCTACACTCGTCCTGCACATCCCTAGCAATTTTCCCTATTGTCTTTCCCTTTGCATGCCCCCTTTTTCACCACTTTCTTATCACCCCTTTTTGCTTTTCTTTTAAAGAAATTAACGTGGGGGTAAGCAGGAGTAAGCTCTTTTAAGCATTAGTAAGTGGGATTAAGCCTGTTTGTGTGGAGCTAAGCAATGCCTACACAGATTAAGTACTTTTAAGGCTAACTCTCTGTAAGCATATTTAACCAAAAGTTAACATTGCTTACCACCACGCAAACCCACGCAAACCCACTTACAACTTCTTAAACGTGCTCTAATCACTCTGTATCCAACAGCCCTTGTTCTGCCCAGCAACAAAATAATCAGCCCTTATAAGTCTTGAATGCAGGACCCTACACACCATAACCACAGCAATTTACAGTTAAACCATCTGAGCTGTAGATATGTCTGATGTTTCCACCCACATATCATGCAGCACAGTCATTCAACAGTAGGGAAAATGTATTTATATATGTATTTTTTTCTTGAAGAGTGCTAATGAGGAGCTTTGTTTGATATAGATGGGTAGTTTATATCAGAGTATGGGAAGTCTCTGGGACAGGAATCTATCCCTCCATCATGTTCTGTTTATTGTGGTGACAAGGTTTAGGTCCCTAGTGCATGTAGCTTGGAGGGATTTGGATTTCTTTAAGTGGTGAATGTCAACAGCTCTGGGTTTGACATAGATTTGTATGTTAGACAGAGATCACCACTGAGTAGGTGATATGCGACGGAGTAAAGCTGGTGTTTTTTGAGACGGTCTGTGTAGGGCATCTGTAGACATTAAATAGCATGATATTAAAAAGAGGGTATCCCTCTCAGTTTATTAGCATGACTGGAAATTAAGTCAAACAAAAAAGACATACTGGCATAATAGTCAAACTTTTATTCAGTAGGTGTGAGACTGTCTGTGCCTCCCATGTGGAAAACTGAGATAGGTACTCTAGGGCCTTAATCATACCTTTTACACTCAACTTTTATGACATTAGGAATATCATCGAAAAGTTCTGGGCAATTTTTGCTTTGGATGAGGAAAGTTCTGGGGTACTTGGTGACAAACCAGTAGTGGTATATAATAAAGACACTTGTTTCAATGGACTTTTGGAAAGAAATAAGATGTCTGTAAAAAATGGGGGTGTTTTAAATGTAGCAGGTGTGCTCAATGTGTTTCCATCATAGACAGAGGTGAGTTTTATATCAAGAACTTTGGGGTGATTTACCCAAAGAAAAGATACTATTGTTTTTCAAAGGGGGTATTTTATGTTGCCATATGTGACTCTTGTGATGGATTTTACATTGTAAAAACAAAGAGGGCTCTTAAACAAGGAGTATATGAACTTGAATATGAAATTAGGCGCAAGAGTAACAGAAATGCATTGTACAAACACATTGAAATGTTTCCTACGCACAGGTTTAAGTTTTGTACTATATATCATGCTGACCTTGGGTTTCGGGGTGGCCCTTTGGATGATTTTTTAGAATTGCTTGAATTAAAATGGCAAATTAAAATCAATGCCAACGTCAGACCTGGTCTCAATGACAGGGTCAGTATTATGACACTATTAAAATTAGAATCCTTGTATTTTATATGTGTTTATGGGCACTGCCTTGCAGTGGTGCATGTGTCTGTATTTTATAAACAGTGTCAATAGTTTTATTAATGTTTGGGAGGATATGATGTAAGTAATTTGTGTGCTGGGGTAGGCTATTTAAGCACTTTTCATTGTGTGGTTTTGTTAATCTGATGAAGTCAGAATGTCTAATGAAAGCACTTAATTTTATTAAAGGAGTTATTTTCATCATACACGGATCTGTGGTATTGCTGGCTGCCTACTTCTTTTGTGTTCTTCATGTAGCGCCTAGTTTGCAGTCATCTGTGAACTTCATTAGCCAAATACCTTCTGTGTTAGCCTGTACTTCAGAAAAGTAGATATCAAACAGGTGAGGACCCAGGACTGAACCCTGTGGTACTCCACTTGTCACTGGTCTGAAGTCGGATTTGGAGTCTGCTACTTTCACAGTGTGGGTTCTGTCAGTGAGACAGTTGGCGACCCATCTTGTGACATAGGGATTTATACCTAGTTTAGTGAGTTTATCTATAATTCCAGAGTGGGGGATGGTGTCAAACGCCTTGGCGAGATCTAGAATGGCTGTGTGAACCACCTTACCCTTGTCTATGGCTTTGCTGACTGCTTCAAAGAAGTCTATCAGGCTTAGGAGACATGATCTGCCTTTTACAAACGTGTACCGGGTGGGATCCAGAGTTTGGAGATTACCAATGTCTTTGTTTATAAGTTCCATGATGATACGTTCCATGGCCTTGAAGACCATGCTCATTAGGCTAATTAGGTGGTAGTTCCTGGGGTCTGTGGTGGCTCTCCATTTGTGGAGTGGAATAACTGTCTCTGTGTACCATTCAGTGGGCACAAAGCCTGAGGTGAGGCTATGATTGAACATGGTGCTTTGGTGGGGTGCCAGTTCATTCTGTAGTTCATGTATATGCATATATATATATATATATATATATATATATATATATATATATATGTATATAGTGCATTTGGACATTAGATCTGCACTCTGAACCTCTTACTGCAACAAATCTGACCAAAGGCTGTGTAAATGGGGGGAAGGGGCCCAAACTAAGGACCTCTTGTAATTACTGCCCTTATCCCATCCTCCACATATTCCGCGGTGGTGCAGCGGTAGCGTTGTTGCCTCACAGCAAGTGGTTCTCCCGTTCAATTCTCAGCTGGAGTGTGGGGAGTGCCTTCTGTGTGGAGTCTGCATGTCCTCCCAGTGGTTGGGTGAGCATTCGAAAGACATGCGTAAATGGGCATGCCTTCGTTGAAGGTTGAACGTCGAGCTGACACCTCAGCATTTTCAAAAATCTACTGCCAATCATTAGCGGACCGGAGTTCCGCTGTGACAACCCCTTACCGGGAAAAGCCAAAAGACAACAACAACAACATCCCATCCTCCACAGCTGAAGTGGTCTGCCCTACAACAAAATAATAATGCCTGCAATGTCCTGGACTCAAGGCCTTGTAAATTATGATCAAAGCAATGTACCATTACACCATCAGAGCCCTACAAAATAGTGATGACATCCTAAACATATCAATTAGTACAGTCATCCAACAGGAGGGAAAGGAATCTGTAGAATCAGTCAGGTAGTCTATATATATATACATGTATATATGTATGGCGATGCATATATGTGGACAAATATATACATGATACATATGTATATATATATATATATATATATATATATATATATATATATATATACAGAAAGAGAGAGATATGCATCCACATTCATATCCACATAGATGCTATATAGAAAGGTTAATATGTATGTATATATATATATATATATATATATATATATATATATATATATAGATATATGTGTGTGTGCATACAGAAATATACAGAAATATATGACAGCTACAAAGATATGGGAAACAGAGGGTCATGCTGCTACACAATGGAATTCTAAATATGGAAACTCACTCACTGGAAGTATTCCTTAAAATGGGGAACAATGACATCTGTGCTGTAACAGAGACATGGATAAAGGCAGCAGGAAGCACCCCTGGAGTACCAGCCTGTAAGCAATTCCACAATTTTTGACCACAGAACATGGACTGAAGTTATAAATGTGGAGGTATATTCATATTCATAAAGGATGCACACACCTCCAGAGTGGTAGACCAACATTATGCATTACGGATCTGCAGGTGTAGCTGACATTGGGTAAGACAGTGGTTCATGTTGTAGCCTGCGATAGGTCGCCATGCATTTCCCAAGACTCACACTCCATGTTCATAAACACCCTTGAGAATATTACTGTCCAACCTAACACTTTTATACTGGCTGACTTCAACTACCCCACCATTAAGTGGGAAAGCTACTCATGTACCGATGCACATTCCCTATCAACCTGGTCCTTCATGTCATGGGCGACTGTTGCTCTACACCAATATTCAACACCTCACTTGTTATATCTGAACACAAAGTAATCAATTTGGAAAGCCACAGCTGTCCTACCCTCACTGCATAGATAACCACCATGAAAAGCCTTTCCAAAGCTAACTATGGCCTCATAAAAGCAGAGGTGGCTAACCTCACATCAGCTATGCAAATGGTGACTGGTTGCATGACAGCTGAATCAAACAAAAATACACTATGAAAATGTACACAAATGCATGGACACCACCTTACCCAATACAACCAGGACCCTCACCTTTAAAAAAAAGGAGGCTGATCTTGTTGTCTCCTGCCATAAAGAAACTGTACAACAGAAGGAGGGAACCAATGTGGAATACTGTGAAGTCCCAAGACAGGAAATAAACCCTTATCAGCCTCATGGAATAGTTGAGATCCCTCATCATATAATACAAGGTTAGCTGTGAGAACAGACTTGGAGCACATAGTAAAGACAGCCACAAGGCCTCATACTGTTATGTAAAGAATCGCCATAGCAATGCCAAGAAATGTTCTGAGCAACTAGACAATAGTACCTCCCAGAATGAGCCAACAAATAATGCCAATATACTGGCTGGCATCTTGAGTGCAAAGAGTACCCATCAATCCCCCCCAAAGGACCAATCACAATACCAGTACACTGCCAGGCACCCAGTATTACTGCAGCACAGGTTACAACACCACTGTCCAAGACCAAGAATACAGTCTCTATGGGACCTGTGAATATCCCTGGCTGTGTTCTACATGAACTACAGAGTGACCTGGCACCTTACCTGTGTGCCCTGTTCAAGCACAGCCTCACCTCAGACTTTGTCCCTACTGAATTGTGCTCTGCTACAGTCACCCCTCCCCACAAACGAGTTGTAACTACAGACCCTGGGAGATACCACCCCAACTGCCTGACAAGTCTGTTATGTGAAGCCAAGGAATGCATCACCATGCACCTAATAAACAGAGATATGGGAATCTGCAGAATCAGGATCCTACACAGTTTACTTTTGTGAAGAGTAGGTCTTACTTGCTCATTCAACCTGGTCAACCTCTTGCCGTCAGTCACCTGAGCTGTGGATGAAAGCAAGGTAACACCTACAGCCTACATTGATCTTGCCAAAGCCTTTGATAACATTCCCCACTCACTAAGCTCAGCATCAACTCCTATGTCATTAGGTGGGGAACAGAGGCACAAACACAGGGGTAGATTGGACATACTGCTGTCATACATTGAGAGAGTTGCAGATGTCACTGGGTTTGTTGTAACATCCTTTATAAGGAATATGAGGCCAGTAATACCAATAGATGTGAGTATTTACTGCCTGCATTCCCCAGAGTCCACAACTGATTTACCAAAGACACCAACTGCCTATTGAACACACAAAACATGACAGGCAGACATGTGGCCAGTCTGTGGACAGTGTGCCAGTGGAGAGGTATGTCAGAGACATATCACTGTGAGTCATGTCATCACACACTAAATGCATGTCCACACAAACCCTGTCAATGTATCAATCCACCATGTGTATAACAGCAATGATGACACAGAATCTGTTCACAGATCTGGGGATATGTCCCCCATGCTGGTTGGCTGTCTCCACATGTCTTGTCCTGTAATGTATTGCCACCCACTGTATGTGAATCTGTAGGCCACCACCTCTGTAATGTCCCTCACACAGGCAAGAAAATGGGGCAAGGCCCACATTAAGGAATGTCCCATATGTCAGAACTAGCAGCAGTGTCAAGGCCCACAGCACAATACCATGTGGGCACCTACATAGTGGTATGGCCGTAGCAATACCTAACATCTGCACATCTGTACAGAGGACAGACAGAAAGTAGATAGCCAACAGGTTATGCTTTAGGATGAATGTATTGAAAGATACATGTCTGAAACTGAAAGGTGTGCCATTACTACATGACAGTAGTCCCCAATGACATGTCCAAACAACATAATAGTCTACAGTTAATATCAACATATCAGATCAATATCCAGTAGAAGATACATATAAACATACAGCTCAAACACATAGAGCAAGATACTTAGTACTCAGATTCCAGCTTTGCATGCAGGAGTGTATGGTTCCAGTACTACAATCTGCAATCCACTCTTATTTGAAATAGCACTGTTAAAAGTACTAACGTAATGATACCATATGCGTTAAACTATTTCTGTCAACCAGTGTACTGTAGCTGGTGTAACATGCACGTGTGACTGCATATAACTTGGGATACTACCCATGCATGAAACAAATCCAAAGAGAACAGATTGTGGTGCTACCCATGTATATCCAGGTGTCCCATACAGTATACTCACACCCCTTGCTACTGTAATGACAGCACATAGAAGCATATAATGTACAGGGAATTAAGTATACTTATTAAAGATGACATTACCCTGCCATTTTATCAGACTGGAATGTGATCACTGGTTACCAAGGCTGAGATATGCTTAGCAGGTGTAACCATTGCTTAAATATAAATGCTAAGCAAATTTACAAAGTGGTAAGTTAAGCCTACATGGTGTAAGCAGCTATTCGTTTAACCATGCATTAGCACAGCTTACCATCAGGAAAATCCGTGCAAACCCACTCAAAGCTGCTCAAAACTGTCTGAACTACTCTGTATCCAACAGTCCTTCTTCTGCAACAAAATAAACAGCCCTTGCAAGACGTGAACCCAGTACCCTGCACACCATAGCCACAGCAAGTTATCACTAAGCCATCTGAGCCATAAAGTGCTGGGATGATTTCTCCAACATATCATGCAGAACAGTCAGTCTACTATAGGGAATGTACAATGTGGAAGCACTAAACATTCAATTTATATATATATATAGATAGATATATAGATACACACACACACACACACACACACACATATATATATATATATATATATGTATATATATATATATATATATATATATATATATATATATATATATATATATATATATATATATATGTATATATATATATATATGTATATATATATATATATATATATATATATATATATATATATATATATATATATATATATATATATACACACACACACACACAGGCATCATTCCTACAGTTGCCACCTTCTCAAATGGCCAGATACTATGATTATTTCTTAGAAATGAGAATCATTGCATTAGAACATATACCCACACTCAATGCAAAGGACATAACACCACACCTTTTGCACAAATATAAATGCTTATTTGTGTACAATTTACATTGTGTATGACATTTTTATAGCATGTAGGTGTTTGAAATACAAAATAACTGATTTATGCAACTATTGAAGTAAACATATGATACAGTAATCCGCAAAATATAAGATACTCTGCTGTCTTGGCCAAAGTCTTCAACTAGTACAACAGCAAAAACTCACACATGCCTTGAAGACAACACTTAGGTACAGATTTAGTTCAACAGCCTCCAACTACACTCTGTAGTTAACCCCCTAGCGGTTAAAGTAGCAAGTGTTACAATGTAAATGGATCCTTTAAATAACAATGCTTAACTTCAAACAGTACTATCACACTGACAAACAGAACTGTGTGCAAAACAGTAAGCTCTAACCCACCATTGTCCCCATGGTGAAATGTATGAAAATGTACAGCCATATACCTTTATGTTTCTGAATAGTAATATCCCTCACATGTTCTACTAGCCTAGGTTGAAGACATGTAATATCCCCTCCCCCATAAAATATCTTACAAGGGCATATAACAGCATTCTCTATACACTGACCTTTTGACTGTACAGGGTCACAGATGTTGTCCAGCTGTAGCCCTCATATATATGGCCCCTACCCCACAACATGTGGGAGTCCATGCCATCAATGGAATGATAGCAGGAATGTCAGCACTAAATGATAGACCATATACCTATCAACCTTTTACTGCAGGGCATCTAGACAAAGCCTGGTATATAAGTGGAGGACAGAGGCCAACGCCCAGGGCCATAGTTGAAATATTGCTGTAATACACTGTGAAAGTTGCTGGTGTTACAGGATTGGTTGCAACATACTCTTTCTCAGGAATATGATGTCAGAAACACAAATGGATGTTGCCATGTACTGATAGCAAGCAACAAAGACAATGCCACTGATTTGTCAAGGACAACACCTATGTGAGGAACAGACAAAACATAACAGCCAAACCTCTGGCCATCATGTGGATAGCCCCACAGTTGAGAGCTATGCAGACAGACTGCATTCCATGCAAAACTAGCATGTGCACACAAACACTGTAAAACTAGCAGTATTCAAAGGATATAACAGCAATACTCATAGGTTCATAGGTAGGTACGAGGCTATCAGCCCTGGGGCCTATACAAGCCCAGCCAAAAAGGTACCCTGGCTTTTGCCACCCAAGAAAATTATTTTCCTGTGCCACTGTCGAGCAGAGCCACAGAAGTGATCCCCGTGGTGAATTTTATATTTCCCATCCAATCATCAAGATTTTTCTTGAAGAGTGCTAATGGGGAGTGTTGTTTGATATAGATAGATAGTTTATTCCAGAGTATGGAAAGTCTCTGGGACAGGAATCTATCCCTCCGGCATGTTTTGTTTATTGTGGTGACAAGGTTTAGGTCCCTAGTGCGTGTAGCTCAGAGGGATTTGGATTTCTTTAAGTGGAGCATGTCCAACAGCTCTGGGTTTGACATAGCTTTGTATGTTAGGCAGAAATCACCTCTGAGTAGGTGATATACAACGGAGTAAAGCTGGAGTTTTTTGAGACAGTCTGCATAGGGCATCTGTTTGAGGCTGGTAATCCTCTTTGTGAGGTATTTCTGCAGCCTTTCCAGTTGTTGTAGATGTCTTGTGAGGTACATACCAAAAGGGGCGTTGTACTCTATAATGAGTCTAATGAGTGATGAGTAGAGGGGAACAATGACCTCTTTTTTTCTGGATGAGAAACCTTTTGTGATGAGGTGTGCCATGTAGAAGGATTTCCTGACTACTGTGGCAATGTGATTATCAAAGGAAAGACTACTGTCCACCTGTGTCCCAAAGTCTCTTATCACACTTACGGTGTTAAGTATACTACCTCCTATGTTGTAGTTCATGGGTACAGAGTTTTTACCAAAGGGGATGACAATGTACTTTTAAGCATTGAGCTTGAGGCCATGGCTTTGATCCAGGCATCTGTCTCAATGAGGCCCTTTTGTAGGATGTCCACATCATTAGGAGTTTTGATTATAGCTCCTAGTTTGCAGTCATCTATGAACTTCGTTAGCCAAAGACCTTCTGTGTTAGCCTGTACTTCAGGGAAGTAGATATCAAACAGGAGAGGACCCAGGACTGAACCCTGTGGTACTCCACTTGTCACTGGTCTGAAGTCGGATTTGGACTCTGCTACTTTCACAGTGTGGGTTCTGTCAGTGAGCCAGTTGGCAACCCATCTTGTGACATAAGGATTTATACCTGGTTTAGTGAGTTTATCTATAATTCCAGAGTGGGGTATGGTGTCGAAAGCCTTGGCAAGATCTAGATAGGCTGTGTGAACCACCTTACCCTTGTCTACAGCTTTGGTGACTGCTTCAAAGAAGTCTGTCAGGTTTAAGAGACATGATCTGCCTTTTACAAACCTGAACTGGGTGGGATACAGAGTTTGGAGATTACCAATCTCTTTGTTTACAAGTTCCATGATGATGCATTCCATGGCCTTGCAGACCAGGCTTGTCAGGCTAATGGGGCGGTAGTTCCCGGGGTCCGTGTTGGCTCCCCCCTTGTGGAGTGGGATAACTGTTGTTGTGCTCCATTCAGCAGGCACAAAGCCTGAGGTGAGGCTATGATTGAACATGGTACTTAGGTGGGGTGCCAGTTAATTCTGTAGTTCGTGTAGAATGCAGCCTGGGATGTTGTCTGGTCCCATGGATGCTGTGTTCTTGCGTTTGGAGAGTGTGGTTTTAACTGTGCAGCTGTGATTACAGGAACTTTGCATTCTTCCAGTATATAGATGGGCTCTTTAGGGGGTGAGGGGGGGGGGTAAAGTTAGCACTGAACCTATCTGCCAGGATGTTGGCAATATCAGTTGGGTCTGTATATTTAGTGCCATTGTGTTGTAACTCAGTGCAGATCTGAGTGTTGCCATTGAGATTCTTGACATAGCTATAGAATGCTTTGTGGTTATCTTTAGAATCAGTGGAGATTTTGTTTTCATAACTAGCTTTGGAGGATTTTATCAGGGATCGCAGCTTCTTACTGAGGCTGACCAGGGAGCTCCTCCACTCGTGGGATTTTACTCTCTTTTGCAAGAGTTTCTTCCTTCTGTAGTACAGTTTGTTTATGGCAGGGGACCACCAGATTGGCTTCCTTTTTTTGGAGGATAGCATCTTGGTTCTGTTTGGGATAGCACGATCCATGCACTCATGTAAGTGCTTATAAAGTGCAATTGTGTAGGATTCAGTAGTCGTAGCTCTTTTGTCCATCTGCATGGGTGTCATGAAGTTCACCACTTCTGTCTTAAAAAGCATGAAGTTGGCTTTGCAGAAATCTTTTACCATGGTTTCCTTAATGGGGGGTGGAGGCAGGATGTGGATATCTAGGGTAATTAGTTTATGGTTGGATCGGACCAATGAGGCGTTGACTTCAGGTGTGGAACACCGGTCACTCATATTGGTAATAACTAGATCTAGGATATTGTAGGGTGTAGGTCTGGGACCTTATACAAACAGGTAGCTGGCCTGTGTCCACAAGTCTTGTTGTAAGAGGTATTCCTACCTACTGTCTGTAACACTGCTGCTCTACACATTAAGGATGTCTTCCATACAGGCAAGGTAAAGGTACAATGCCCACACGATGTAGTCATTTATAGTAGTGGGTTGCTATGACATTGGCTATTGGAAGAACTACACAGCTGCCTGCATGCAATTAACAAGTGGAGAATACCAACTGGTGCAGAGGCCATCACCTGATCAGGAGCATCACCTACAAAAGCCATGCTGCAACCTAGTCAAACCAGCTCGATCCCTGTAGTGGAGAAAGAGAGAGAGAGTGAGAGAGAGAAAAAAGAAGAAGAAACAAACATAATACTAAAAAAGAAAAAACAAACAAAAAAGAAACACATCAACAGGAACACAGAAGTGAGCATAATAATACAACAGGTATGTGAAACATGCAAGCATGTAACTGACTGTAGTACTCTGTCTGTAATAATGGGAGAGATGAATCTGAAAGATTTGTCTGTGCCATCAAGACTTGGTGTAATGATGTCCTGCTGAACAACTGCTATGGACATAGCATCTGGCTCTGACTGCAGTGGGCCATGCCTGTCAACTGTGCAGATCTTCACAGAATGTCAAGATTTACCCATCATAGTGTTTGGTCTGTTCCTCCTAACATGTATATTAGTCTGGCAAATAGCTGGACATAGAAGTCATTAAGTATTGACAAACACTTGAGATCCAGACCCTACCACTGGCAGAACAGTCATGGTAATGCAAAATGTATTATGCTACAAACTTCATAGGTTCATAGGTTCATAGGTTTGTAACAGGCATATTTAAGATCTGCCCCTATATATCCCCCCTAATGTTAGGCTTTGTCCACGTGTGATGTTCCAAGAGGTGGATAGGTCAGGTCACAGCTGAGGAGCCTGACTCACCCTGGGAAAGGACAGTTCACATATGGCAACCACTACAGTGTCTGTCAAAGAGTCATGACTGTGCCACTGCTAGGCCAGTTAATAAGATGTTGCCCATATCCATATGTTACCTGTGAATATGAGTATTATACATGTTTGTATTGCAAATCTGAGATACCTACATAGGGCATGTGCATAGTAAAGTACTATTGCAGATGTGTGTGTTAAACTGCATGCGATATATTGAATTAATAACATTCAACTGGACAATATTCACAGTTGTGACTGATATCTGTAGTCACATGCACATATATGTGTGTTATGTCAGCTATATTATTACTTTATCAATATTGATTTCCCTGTTGTCACTCATTGATGTGGACCATTGCCCAGAAGTCCTGATATAACAGGTTGAGACGTATGATTGAGCTGCAAGACTATATATACAGTGTGCCACACTGACATAGAACACAAATGTATACCAGGTATCCCCTGAGCACATGTATGTATACGTATGTTCAGCTGAAAGGCACAAAAGTAATAACATGAGTCACAAGCAATCTGAAAAATAGGTTATGCATGTTGCACATGTGTATAATATCAGTGTCACTGCATACAATAAAATAAAATGTGTACAGCTACTGATTGTTGCATTGCCATGACACTGATATGGGTACTTCAATAGGCATGATTATTGGGTAGCAATAAGAGATGTGTACAACTGTGTTATGACCCACTGTCCATGCCTACCACTAACAGCTATATCAATACCCATATACACTGGATATCCAAAGTGTACACACTCCTGTTGGAATGGCAGGTGTGTGTGCTGTATGCCAGTGAGACCACAGAAAGTCATTTCAAAATGTTTCTCACCTCAAATGTGACCCATAACCTGTACAATTCCATTGAAAAAGAAACAAAGCTGTTTCATGTAAGGTGAGTACCTATTGCCAAGTGAAGATGTGACATTATGTTAGAGTACAAACCAAGACAAATGGATGCTGTAATCATCTCAGCAGGTGTTTACACAACATATCAGTTTAAGGGTGTGCACACACATTCACCTGGCTCACTGCACTGAGTATTATTTCCCATATGTGTCCACAGGTCAGATTGTTATGATATCTAGTGAATTGACCAAGTATAGGTCACATTACAGGTGGCGATTGTGTTGACATCTGCTTTTGTGGGGTCATGTTTCAATTGCACAACTACCAGGCATTGTAACAGGGTGTGTACACTTTATATCCACTGTAGCTATATGGAATCAGCAGTAGCTGACCTGTATAACCAGCCTCCACCAATGATAGAGTAATCCCCCTTGGTGGACAGCAGCAATACACAAAGCACATAATAGGTTGCTACAGTGGCTGTACAGGGGCACATAGATGCTGACCACAACTTGGAAGCAAGTCCACCTCTATCTGAGCAAGCATTTAGGTTCACAGGTGACTTCCTATAAGGCTAACTATGACTATAAATGTGACATTTTCAGGGGGATATGCAAATAATTCACACCCCTGCCTGCATCAATGGTGAACATGTACATACTGCTGACTGATGGCAACAATAGCAAGTCTCCTTGGGGCAAAAGAACATCACAGTCTGCCTCCTACATGAACCCAGGCATGTGCTCACAGCTCCATCACACACTATAGTCAAACACAGACTTGCCACCATTCACACACCATCCACATGTAAGATGGCCACTGTCATCCTTCTACACAGAAATGAATGGAGATTAGTGGATTATGCCATTAAGTGTCCAACATTGGGGGAACTAGACAAGTTAGGGCCAGAAGTGTAATGCAAGATGCCAAAGCCATGATAGCTTTCAGTGTTATGGTATAGTCTGGATGAGTTGCAAGTAATATCCACTGTTGATGTGCAAGTGGACAACCATATGAGGTCCTGTCACCATTAATCCTCTGTATGTCTTCCAGGAAATATGCAATGTCCACAGCTCCCTGCCTTCACCAACATGGAGAATGAGACCATTACACAACATCTCATACAACATCACAGTGTCTTATTCAGCTGCAGAGCCTAGGATCTGTAGGAGATGACCACTCTGTGGAATGAGCTCATCCACAGGGTAAACAATGTCAGCCTGCACAGCCGAAATTACGAGCAGGTGCTGCATTGTTGCACAGAGCTCATCCTCCATGCCCGTCAGCATGCTGCTGACATTGCGAGGGACTGGCTAGCCACAGGTGGGGGGGTCAGGCCATCCAGCCCCCACTGACACATGCTCAGGAGCTTCTCACCAGCCTTGGGGCACCCATCCACCAGGCACACCAAGAAGCTGAAGAGAGCATTGTGAAGGTGGGTGCCACCCACACAATGGACGATGAGCATGTATGTAAGGTCCCAGTGCACATTACTAGAACACTGTTGCTTATCCATTTGTATCTGTAAAGTATCTACATGCATATGTCAGATAGGATAGTCTGTTGCTGGAGTGTAGTAATGCACAGATGTGCATAATCCATAGTATTGGGGTTTGTACTGTTGATGTGCTGATATGCTGCTTCCATCCTGTACCAATGCCACATGTGTTTCTACTGACATTACTTCTCTCACACAACTATATAGGTTCCTCTGGTATACAACTGGGACAGCAGCCTGTAGCTGGTGAGTTTGGAGTTGTTATGTTCAGGTTTGCCAGTACACTGGCCATGTTAAGGCCATGTTATTTGCCATGCACACATTTAACACACCTCCCAAAATGCATGCTATACATGCTAATTTATGTTGTTGTTAACTGCACTGCATCACAGTGGTCACCATGGTGGCATATCTGAGGGGTATGTGTGAGTCCTGCAGTGTACCTCACAACTTGTCAGTGCCAGATGTGTGGACAGAGATAAACAAAAATGGTGGGACAAATGGTCTACAGTAGGGACATGTATTAAACATTACCCTTATACAGTGAATACAACAGTGTACACACCACTATTACAATGGCAACTGTTCCTGATATATACAACGGCAGACTACAATAACACATTCCACACCTTTTACAACCTGTAATGTGATCCTAACATGAGCAATGAATGTGTAATATGGAAACCTATGTTAGGACAACAAATATGGGGACTACAAACCTTACAAAACACTGGAAGCATATGTGTGCACACTCCAACTAACGTTGTAGAGGCAGCTTGTGACATACTGACAACATTCACTCTTCTTGAGTACACACCTGGCATAAAGTACAGGGCCTCAATGTCACACCAAGTAATGATCTGTTGTCCAAGAAGTATGTCTGTGACATTTGCCCTGTCACCTGACACACAGGCAGCCATGGATTGCACACATCTTACAAACCATGAAATGGATCCCATATCCGAGAGGTAGCAGTCAAGAGTGGGAAAAGTAACCTTACCTCACCATTGCATATACCATGGCAAACAGTGCAGATAGTCATCTATGGGTGTAAGTAATATGGGACAACAGTGATGTAGAAAATAAACAGATGCCAATCCAAACCAGATGACAAAACATGTTGCAAACTGGTCATGGAGGCTGCTCAGAGACATGCAGCAACACTAAGGAAGTTGCAGGAATGTCTACCAAGTACTGCCTCTGCAGTACCTGTGTTGACAATCACCTGGATTCAGCATTAGTGTGGCCTATGGGTTAGGGTAATCAGACGGAAGATTTGTCTCACATGAAACATCTTCCAGGGCTCTGTACAGGTAGCATACACATAACATCAAGTCTCACAAAGACATGTGTGGCAATGTGTGATGGTGTCTGAGACCTAGGCTCAAACCTACAGACAGTATCCATAAAGATACATGTGGTACACAAGCAACACCTCACTCCACCTCAGGGTCACCATCCCCAACATTTAGCTTGTGGGTGCCAGTGTACACCTTTAGGGTTGCTGTTCATTACCTGGTACAAGGCCAGTAGACATGGTGGTTGGAATTTGGAACACTGCAAAATAACACTCATATGTGGCCCATAGTTGTCAGGCATCTGCAATGAGGCTGAGGATGGGGAGGGGTGTCAGCTTGGAACACAACAGTGAACTGAAGCATACATCCAAAGCTAGCTAAAAATGGCTGTATCTGAACACAGACAAGGTTATGAATTGTGCCAGACATAGCCCAGACTCTACACCAATAGTGAAGCCACTGTGTGACCTCCAAGAGCTGTGCACATGAGCTGATCTTGCAATCTGGCAGAGTTGGGGGACCTTTGTAGGGCAGACAGACCACATAATGCCAAGTGAAGAAGGTCCATGCTAGTATACCCCTTCCAGGAACAGTGACTTCTGTAGTTCACTTAAAAGGTGCTTCAACAAACCGTTGTGTTAATGGTGTGTACACTTATGCAACCCATATATTGTATGCATCTCATTTAGCATCTCCATGACTAGCACGTTTGTTTGATACTGAATTGGATTACACAGATCATATGTCACATAGGTTGTGTAATGTTAACAAATGCAGTAGTGTGGGCCCACTGCATATCATAGAAGAGACTGGCATGTCAACAAGGGTGCGTACACTCCTCATATCCACAGTAAGCTTTGAAGGTTGTCGGTGTAACCATATATTATGGCACATGCATGTACTGATGATGATGAGATCTGCAAATCAAAGGTCAGGCATATACTATTGACATCAG
Organism: Protopterus annectens; assembly: GCF_019279795.1. Lineage (NCBI taxonomy): Eukaryota > Metazoa > Chordata > Ceratodontiformes > Protopteridae > Protopterus > Protopterus annectens. The sequence goes on along the minus strand of NC_056727.1, from coordinate 870,815,359 downwards.
TCCTCATATCATCCCAGTTATGTGTCATAAAAACACATAGGGGCTATGAGCAACAGAGCAAACATAACTGCCAGACATTTACACATTCAGCAATGGTCTGTACATATGTGAGGTATGATGTTCAGTACATGCCATTGTGCTGTACAGTTGCACGGCAATAATGTGTACATGGGTGCAGTGTGTTCCAGGGGAAGGGGTATCACCTACTAACACAACTCATGCATCACAGAGATGTATAATGTTGGTAACAAGGATTATAAATGGCTGCAGTGCATGCTGTTGAGTGCCATATGTCATGCATGTTGACTGTTGGATAATGTGAGGTCTGTGTAATATCTTTGTGCCACCTCACCTGTAAGTGTGTGTGTGTGCGTGTGTGTGTGTGTGTGTGTGTGTGTGTGTGTGTGTGTGTGTGTGTGTGTGTGTGTGTGTGTGTGTGTGTGTGTGTGTGTGTGTGTGTGTGTGTGTGTGTGTGTGTGTGTGTCTGTGTGTATGTGTTTGTGTGTAGAAGTAAACCATAATGTACAGGTCTTAATTTACATTTCTTGTCTGCTTCTCACAGGTGGGGAGGTGGGTCCGGGTCTCTCCTGCAGGCAAACTGATGTTAGTGTCCATACAGACTCTGACAATCATGATAGGCATAGTGAGGCACAGGCAGGGTTGTCAGGGGCTGAATATGTGCCATTGGTTGGGATCCTACTTATATCCACCCCATCCCCATACACAGTCACAGTGCCCAGACATACCCCATCACCAGTGGCCATAGATGAGGGACAGTTGGTGGCTGATGGCATGGGACAGGAAAGTGTGGTGACTATGGCAAGTCTGACTGTACACAACAGCCATAGCCGGATGACCAGTGAGGTCCCACACAGGCAGATGTACAGGGGTGGTCGTAGGAGGGCTGCTGGCCATCATGCCTCTGGCAGAAGTGCCACAGCAGGTGTCACCAGACACATGTTCCAGGCCATCATGGAGGCACAAATACATATAAAACATTACACCAGAGATAGTCTGTGTCTTCAGAGGGCTATACTTCCTGCTGTACATGACTACATCCGTGATCATGCAGATGCGCACTATTATTTTTCAGAGGTCATGAATAAACAGTTGGGTGAGATGGTGGGAATCCTTGACTGTGTGGAGTCTGCAGTAGAGCATGTGGTGGGATTAGGGCATCGGCCCCGTGGCTGTAGGTCAGCAACACCAACAGGTGGGGGTCTATGTGGATGTGCAACACCTCACTGCCACTCCTGTAGTGGCAGTACCAGCACCAGCACTGTGGGGGGGGGGTGCTGTCCACACCACAATGCAGCAGGTCATGTGCATGTGGTCCTGGCTGGTCCCAACAGGGATGCAAATCCAGCGGACAATAGTCATCATCGGGCGAGAGTACTATATCTTTGCCTCTGCCTGGTGCTGCCCATGCAACACCTGGCAGGTGCAGTTCCCATGTCCGTGGCCGGACATGGTGAACTGTACACCCTGCCATGTACAGTCCGCAGCTGTCCAACATACCCCTGTATAGGTCATCAACATGGCAGAACTGTTTGCATGCATACACACACACATATCACCAGCACAGCTATGGCACATCCATACCTACACACACTTCACATCTGCACAGGCCATTTGATAAAGAACCCGCTGACTTACACACATGATGTCAACCAAATGGCTCAGCCTTGGCCTCTGGCAAACCCACACCACATTCTGTGCATATGATGATACCTGTGCCACATCCCTGTCATGCATGCCATCAATGCAGGGACATGCTAACATGGTTATGATGCACAGGGTGAATGTACTAAAGTTTAACAATGTACTGCTGTTTAACATGTTGTCAGCTGGGAAGTTTAATGCTTACAAGTCAGGGTGTGTAGCTGTCCAGCCATGATGAATTATAGCTGTTATAAACCCTAACTGATTATGGTCTCCATAATGGATTCTGTTTGTGTTCTAGGTGTCTGTGTGTCAGGAGGATGTCGGTCTGCTGTCCTTTCCTACAAAGGGTGTGGTACTGTGGTAA